>NW_026652290.1:83929360-84078057 GCF_009828535.3 Hylobates moloch | reverse complement strand
TCAGGAAACAACAGGTGCTGGAGAGGATGTGGAGAAATAGGAACACTTTTACACTGTTGGTGGGACTGTAAACTAGTTCAACCATTGTGGAAGTCAGTGTGGTGATTTCTCAGGGATCTAGAACTAGAAATACCAGTTGACCCAGCCATCCCATTACTGGGTATATACCCAAAGGACTATAAATCATGCTGCTATAAAGACACATGCACACGTATGTTTATTGCGGCACTATTCACAATAGCAAAGAGTTGGAACCAACCCAAATGTCCAACAACAATAGACTGGATTAAGAAAATGTGGCACATATACACCATGGACTACTATGCAGCCATAAAAAATGATGAGTTCGTGTCCTTTGTAGGGACATGGATGAAACTGGAAACCATCATTCTCAGTAAACTATCGCAAGGACAAAAAACCAAACACCGCATGTTCTCACTCATAGGTGGGAATTGAACAATGAGAACTCATGGACACAGGAAGGGGAACATCACACTCCGGGGACTGTTGTGGGGTGGGGGGAGGGGGGGAGGGACAGCATTAGGAGATATACCTAATGCTAAATGACGAGCTAATGGGTGCAGGAAATCAACATGGCACATGGATACATATGTAACAAACCTGCACATTGTGCACATGTACCCTAAAACCTAAAGTATAAAAAAAAAAAAAAAAAAACGACCTTGGTCTTGCATAGTATGTAATTTTATTTGCTGAGATGCAAACCATACATCAAGTGAAAGGGTTGTCATCGGGTCCTTAACAAAAGAGAGAGTTGGAGGTACTAAGATAACAGGAAATAAACGGTGACAATCTAATTACATAGAATATGCTTCACATAGTTTTAGTCTGAGAAATCACTTGAACTGTTTGGAAAAGCCAAGGACATGTTTTTAGATCAAATAACACTCTTAGGGACATCCTTTTTAAATCACATCCATCAATATATGACTGCCTGCTTGCATGTTCTCAAATGCATGTGTCCTGCCACCTGAAGAACGGCTAAAATATCTCCATCACGAGAGTGCCTTCTCTCTTCGTATTCTTTTGCCCACAGCTGTTAGAGGTGATGTATGTTTATCTGTTGTTGAATCCTGCTATTACGTTAAGGGTGGAAAAGAGTGGTTCTCTGTAGGTTTTGATATCCGAGTTCATTGGTATAATTTATTCATCATTGGATGTGAAGAAAAAAGTCATTGAAATATGAAGAAAAAAGAGGTAACATATCCTACTGCATAAAAGTTGGGAATCTGCTTTTGGTCTCACCACTGTTTTTTGTCCTTTGGAGATCAGAGGTGGCAAAAGAGACTCTGGAGGATATGCTTGAATAACTTGTGTAGTGGGAACGAGAGATTTGCACTGCCCCTTACCATTAGCACGCTTATATAAGTAATTTGTGGTGGACCTAAACAATAGCATACTACTTAGAAATAAAGAATGAACTACTGTTACACTCAATAGCATGGATAAATAAGATGTGATATTTATAACAGGTATAAAGACAAGAAAAAGATGGGCACACAAAAATACATACTGTATAATTTTACATATATGAGGTTCAAGAGATGGCAGAACGACTGTAATAGGTAAGAGAGAATCAGGGTTACCGTGGGTGAGCAGGATATTCACTGAGATGGGCAAGAGAGAACCTTTTGCAATGTCTTATATCTTAATTTTGTGGTTATCAGGGTGCGTATACACATAGAAGCTCCTTAAGGTGCACTTTACTATATCATACTTTAATAAAACTGTTTCCTAAAAGAAATATTAAAATGATATGGTAGTATTGTTATATTTAAAATGTTATATAAATGTAGGTAGATACAAATCTGCTATTTTACAATTGCTTGTGGATGTATATACCTGTTTAAAGCAGGAGGGTCCAATCTTTTGGCTTCCCTGGGCCACACTGGAAGGAAAATTATCTTGGATCACACATAAAATACACTAACACTAATGATAGCTGATGAGCTAAAAAAAAAAAAAAAAAAAAAGAAAAGAAAAACAGGCAAAAAAAATTCATAACGTTTTAAGAAAGTTTATCAATTTGTTGAGCCACTTTCAAAGCTGTCCAGGGCCTCACGCAGCCCATGGGCCGTGGGTTGGACAAGCTTGGTGTAAAGATTCCCTGTTTTGTTTAAGCTTCTCTTGTTACCTACCTACTTAGTTAAACTACTACCTGAAATGTTTTATATCTTATTTCTGGTTTCTCATTCATGTCCCGAATATTGTCTGTCTCTTACTTTTCATTTTAGTTTTAACTTAAGCTCCCTTTTTTGTATTTTGTTATCTAACTTAAATATCTTTCTTGACATTTCTTAATTTGCATGTAACCGAAACTCCACATCCGTTCAGTTCTAAAAAATTTAATGGAGATTCTGGTTAAGATTCCAGAAACAGAATTTTAAAATTGTTTCAAAGCCCTCTATTTACAAACTGGATTAATTTCTATATGATACAAAAGCCTGTTATGTGGCCTTTGGGTTTCTAGAAACCAGTTTTTTAATGGTTGGGAAACCCATGACTAATAATTAAGAAACAGTCTATAGCATATCTTATAACCTTAAGAAGAAAATTAATAAAACATTTTTATAAGAGTGCAATTTTTAATAATCTTGGCATTTTAAAATTTATTTTATAGTAAACAATTTTCCTGGCTAGGTGTGTAATTTCTTCATACATGTGAGATGCAGATAATGAGCAAGAAAGCAAGGGGAGTGGAATTTCTGCTGAAGAACCCTATAACGTACAGTACATTTCTCTCTCCCCTTCAATCACTTTCAGCTTTCACAGAGGGAGAAAAAATATATAGAAGGAAGACAAGATCCAACCATATGCTGACATTGTTGAAAGACTGTGCTGACATTTTGGTAAGAAAAGTAAGACTTCACCTCTCAGTTTTATCTTCCCAGAAGGAGAAATCATTTTTCTTTCCTTATGAAATTTATGTTTCCAAGAAGCTGTAGTGTTACTTGAAATTAAAAAAAAAATCAAATCAAGCTATAATTTTCTTATGCCATAATGCATATGTATATTTTTTGTGATGCCAATCTACCCCAAATGACACAGAATTACTGTGTGAGATGTATGTCATACTCATGTCAAAATGGAAACTCTGCCTGGAGAAGTACATACTACCGTTCTGAAAATAATTGCCTAAGAAGCACACTTCTTCTAATATTTAAAATCTCATGGTATATGTTCCTTCAACCTTCAAATTTCTCGTTTATAAAATTTTTGATGCAATAGGGAAAGTGGGAAATCAGAAAGATATTTTTCTTTTGTTATTTTGAGTATACACTGCTCATCCCCATCATAAAGGAGCAAAGGGAATTTCATGTATTTGTGATAATGAAAGAGGTCCTATACGAGTGCTTAAAACATAAGACTAGAAAAACTTTTCATTTTAACAATGAAAATGGATAGAGATTATTTTTCTTCACAATTACAACTTTTTAAAATATATACAGAGTACCCACTGTGTACTAACTTTTAGGTCAGAATGATCATATAACTTTGACTATGATAAGTACAATCTTGGGTTGTAATAATATGGAATATTCATTTCCCACAATCATGGAAACAAAAATTTTGGGGTGATGCCCAACTATTCTAGTTTTGGAAGGTCAAAAAGTACATGATACTTGCAAAACGTATAAACATCCAAGAACTAAGATTGGTGAACCTAGAATTTTATAGAAATTGTTATGATCACTTTTGATGTGTATCTCATTTACTAGTTATATTGAATCATTTATTAATGCACTGTGTATTCTAAACCATACTCTCCCATTACAATATTTACTCTGAAAATATTCCAGCATAGGTGAAATGGGTTTTTCTATTAAGTACTGGAACCCTTTAAAACGAAAAATAGTTTAAGTAGAATTAATTGCATTCGCGATATCTAGATATTTATATTCCTGTTGAATATGTTACCTAGATATTTAGATTCTCTTAAGTTTTATTTTTCTGGATATCCATTTACTGATCTTTTTAACAAGATTTGCACCTGAGGGAAGATTCTGAAAACATAGAAGCATTCCATCAGTTTTAGTGGAGTAACTCCCTGAGTTATCAACATCTTCTGATTAAAAACCTATACACAAAGGTAGAAATAGATGGTAAAAGCTATTAGTGCTGCTTTCTTCCCCTCTACCACTAACACAAGGTCTTTAGGTTTAACTTGAAGAGGGATATAAAGATTTATATGGGATTGAGCAAACCTCTCATTCTGAATAAAGTGAAGTGGGCATTGACTTTTTAATTTAATTTAAATTTTGTAATCTCAGTCACCATATCAACATCAGGAAAGAGCTGTCTCTCTAATCATGTTACTTTCGATAACTTCTAAAACCAAAAGCATATTAATATAAGTATTGTATTTCTAAAAACATTTGTCTTCAAACACTAAAAATAAAGTTTAAAAACCTCAAAATATAATACTGCTTTCTTCCTAAATTTTAACTGCATCTTTTGTGAGAGTATTTTTTCTCACTCCTATTTATTAAAAACAGACTGTTTTTACTGTGGCAGTTAAATTAGCTTGTTTTATTATTAATAATTATTATTATTTTTGACTACTCTAACCACTTCACCTTAAAAACTGGTTCTGTGGAAAAATGCTTTTCATCTCCCAAACACCTAACTTATAAATAAATGCGTGCCTCAAATTCTGGTTTCAAATGGGGAGCTAACTGTATTACAAATGCCTGTCTTTTAGTGGCCTGCTGGTGTCATTATTAACAGTAATAACAAGTTCTGAGCACCAATTTCCATTGCTAGTAGGCTTAATTATAGATGTTGGATGGAACCATAGAGATAATCCATTCTAATAGTTGCAAGCACTTAAAAACAGACCTCTAGGTCCACTTTTTTCTCTTAAAAACAAGAGCAACAATAACACTAAACCCAGTATATAAATACAGAATTACAGTATTTTCCTGCTGAATGAGCGCGGAAGATGGGGAGACGGACACCTGATCAGTCCAGTCCCTAGGGGTCTCTAATGCATATACACGGAAGCTTTGATATGAAAATGTCACACTTAGTCCATCTGCTTCATTGAAAGACATGAGACAGATTTGAAGAGGGAAAAATAACTTGCAGAAGTCAACACGCAAGTCAATGAAAACAAAGATATGAGTCTGGTGTCCTGAATCATTAAGCTGTCTTGCCCTGAATAGTATTGGCTTCTACATGATTTAAACTGATAAGTCATGAATGAAGCTCAGACATGACATTTCTGCAACTAATATGTGAGCCCATTTTCTGTTCTTTTCCTCCAAAATCATTAAAAATAAATCTTAGGTAGATTTTAATGTGTAAAAATAACTGGCTACTCCAAAGATGTCATTAAATATTTCCAGTTTAAGTTTTAAAGAGTTTTGATTAGCTTCCAATTAAAAAATTCTTTTTCACTGAGCCCATCATTATAAGGTGTTGCTTTTGTAAACTTTATCTTCTGAAACAAAGAAATGCCATCCGTGTGTGGCTATAAAGCAGAAGTATTCCAAGATTTCAAGGCTTAGAGTTCAGTTGGTTGTTGGGTAGGGTCAAAAAGGTAGCAGAAGCTGGCATAGCATATATTGTTATGTATTTTTTTTCAATTAAAGTTTCAGCTTTCACTAATGGGCATTCTTTTTTTTTTTTTTTGAGACAGAGTCTTGCTCTGTCGCCCAGGCTGGAGTGCAGTGGCGTGATCTTGGCTCACTGCAAGCTCCACCTCCCGGGTTCACGCCATTCTCCTGCCTCAGCCTCCTGAGTAGCTGGGATTACAGGCGCCTGCCACCATGCCCGGCTAATTTTTTTTTGTATTTTTAGTAGAGACGGGGTTTCACCATGTTAGCCAAGATGGTCTGGATCTCCTGACCTTGTGATCCGCCCGCCTCGGCCTCCCAAAGTGCTGGGATTACAGGCATGAGCCATCGCGCCCGGCCGGGCATTCTTTTTTTATATATAATTTCTACTTTTATTTTAGTTACAGGGGTGCATGTGCAGGTTTGTTACATGGGTATATTACATGATGCTGAAGTTTGGGATATGGATACTATCACTCAGGTAGTGAGCATAGTACCCAATAGGTAATTTGTCACCCCACACCTCTCTTATTCCTTCCCCACTCTAGTAGTCTGCAGTCTCTATTGTTCCCATCTTTATGCCCATGTGTACTCAGTTTAGCTCCCACATATAAGTGAAAACGTGCTATACTTGGTTTTCTGTTTCTACATTAATTCGCTTAGGATTATGACCTCCAGCTGTATCCACGTTGCAAAAGACAAGATTTTGTTCTTTTTCATGGCTGTGTAGTATCCTATGGTGTATATGTACAAAATTTTTATCATATAAGAGGCCAACAAACATACGATATCATCATTAATCATCAGAGAAATACAAATCAAAACCAAAATGAGATACCATCTCACACAAGTCAGAATGGGCATTCTTGCTGGTGTTATCTTTCCCATGTTTTTAAGATTGGAAGAATCCCACCCGGCTGGCTTGCTTCCATTGGAGGCATGAGCAACATCTTTTAGGTTTATTGAAATGAAAATATATGAAAAATCATCAGGACATTCCTTTATAATGGTGTAGCAGTGGCTATCACAAATTGACTAACTTGGTGTTTTTCTCATCTTCATTTTTCTCAGTGCCCTACTTGCTAAGCAAAGCATGTTTGCTTTTAACATAACCACCACCAACAACAACAAAACCACAGAATTTTTTAAAAATTTAGTTTAAAAAAATGTATATTGATGCTGCCAGCTCTTCAAAAACCATGCCATACATATCGGTAATACACATTTGTGAAATGCTTATATTCTAATGCATCTGACAAGTTGCTATTTACAAACAGAAATGAGTTCTTCAGTTTCTGAATTCATAGATATTTATCAAGCAAGCAAATAAACCTTGTTTAATTTAAAATATCATTAGAATACTATATATTTACCACAAAAAACTGGAGGGAATATTATGACTTCAAAAGAATAATAATCTGAATTGCATTTTAATGTCATGCTATTTTTGACAGAAATATTATTACCAGATGTAGAGTTATAACAAAATTATCAATGTTTTCAAAGTGATATTGGGAGATAGTTCTGAAACGGTAATAATTTTTAAAAATTCATTTTAAAGGAAAAATGACATAGCTATTTTCATTATAATAATTTCTATGTGTATAAACTATGTATATGACAATATAACTACAGCTGTTACACACTTTCAAGAAAGACTACAAAACCAAAAGTAAAATTAGATTAAAACTTTAAAACTGTTTTTGCCCTCACTGTATGAATATTGCAAGGACTTTTGAGTTGAGATGTTAACAACATACCTACTTTGCAGAACTCTAATGACTTTCATGACTTTTCTTTTGTCTGAGCTTTCAAAACTTAGCTTGACAGAGATTTATATTCACTTAATAGAAATCCATAATGTATATGTAAAAATGTCCACTTCTTAATTTTTGAGCATATCACAATGATTACAATATCATGGCAGTACTATGTAGCAGCAAAAGTGTACACACAAATGAACACATGTTCCCACAGCTCATGGGCATTCCATATTCAAAAAATGTCATTCATGAATAATGCTTACGTTAGCCTTTTTTAGGTTTTCTTTGTGATT
This sequence comes from Hylobates moloch, assembly GCF_009828535.3. NCBI lineage: Eukaryota > Metazoa > Chordata > Mammalia > Primates > Hylobatidae > Hylobates > Hylobates moloch. The sequence goes on along the minus strand of NW_026652290.1, from coordinate 84,070,422 downwards.
GTAAACACAGAAGTGAAAGATTATTGTGGAAAAGCTATAAAATCCAAAGAATACATTTTGGCTCCTCTGGGGCTTGACATAATCTAGTCTGATCTTGTTCAAATCTTGAACTGTATGACTTTTTCGTGACTTTACTATCACATAATTTACACCCAAAAAACTGCACTCATTTATAAACACTTTGATGAGTTTTGATGATGTATATACCTGAGAAACCACCATCGCAATTACAATACAAAACATTTCTATCAACTCTAAAAGTTTCCTCACGTCCCTTCATGGTCAATCCCTCCCTCACACCATGTCCTAGACAACTGTTGATCTGCTTTCTATCACTATCGATCAGTTTGCACTTTCTAGAGTTTCATATAAGTAGAATCATTCCATGTGTCCCATTTTGTATCTGACTTCTTTCACTAAGAATAATCATTTTGAGATGTTGTGTATTGTTCCTTTTTGCTGCATGGTTTGAATCCCTATGATTTGATCTCTGTTGTACATCTAAAAACACTAGAGCTTGAGACTCTAATTTGAGATTATTTGAGAAACTCTACCTTTGATGGATGATTCATTGGCAGATGACCTGAAGACATATGATTTGCAGGTTGTTAAAAATGACCATTAATTGCTGTGTTTACAGAGAGAGGTACACAAAAATCTTTCATTTTAATGTTGTTAAGTCATCAGATGGCATGGGGAACATTTTCCTCCAACAATTCTGTCCTTAAAGAAGCACTTTCCTTTTGACATAGTTTTTTACTCAGGATTCATACTAGGATCAGAATGGTGAAGAGTTTTCTTCTCAGTTGAAGGAAAAAATCTCTCATCAGAAACATTTTCTTTTTATTATTGATCAGTTGAGGTCTACAATGGAGAAATTACTCTCAGATGAAGATACACACATCTATTTCAAATGAGAGGTTAAAATTGCAACCTCATTACATATATGTATGTATATATACATATGTGTATGTATGTATGTATATATACATATGTGTATGTATGTATATGCATGCATATATGTGTATATACGTGTGTATATATGTATATATATGTTTTTATACATGTATACATATATACACACAGAGACATATATATGTAATTTTGTATGGCTTTTCAGGACTGCAAAAAGACTAAAACTTGAAACTGTACAAAGTCACCTTAACAGTAGATAACAGAAATTATGATTTCTCCATCATCTTTAAAACTTTTGTCAAAATATTCAAAGCTTTCTTATGGTCAGTTATACATGTATAGGAGAATGCAAAAACAGTGAAACTAATATTACTTATTGCATTGTGTCTTATTCTTTTTGTGCTGCTATAACAAAATACCACAGATTGGGTAATTCATATAAAATATAAATTTATTTCTCACAGTTCTGGAGGCTTGGAAGTCCAAGATCAAGACATCAGCAAATTCGTATCTGGTGAAGACGGGTTTCCCTGCTTTCACAATGGCACCATGTTGCTGTGTCCTCAACATGGCGGAAGGCAGAAAGGTAAAAAGGGCCGAATGCTGTGGGATGCCTATTTACAAGGGCCTAAATCTCAATCATGAGGGAGGAGCCCACATGACTAAATTACCTCCTAAAGGCTCTATCTCTTAATAATATTGCATTGGGAATTAAATTTCAACATGAATTTTGGAAAGAATACAAATATTCAAACCATAGCACATCCGTTTACAATATTCAAACCATTGAGAATTGATGTATTTTATCTCTTAGTAAAAAACTAATTAAGGGTAATTGAACAGTGCTTGCCTTGTGCATTAACAAACAATATGAAGCAGGTACTTTTTCAATGCCTTAGTGAATTTCATACTTCTCTCTAAATTTAGATCAGCTTCTAACATTTTAGTCTTTGTTCTTTCTATGCTATAAAATATCTTTGGGAGTTTCTTTAATGTGGGATGTTTCATTGGCATCATTTTCTCCAGAATATCTTCATTACTTTTTTTTTTTTTGTCACAATCATTTTCCTCATTTATTTCAGTAAGTTTGAAAGTATTAAGTTCCACTGCTTGTATATTTGCAGTCTTTGAAATAACACCACTGTCAACATTTCTATGGTCACTTACTTCTTCACACATCCATTTATATTTGTTTTGAATTTTACTTCTAGCATTATCACTTTTAGTTTCTTTGTTGAACTTTTATCTCTATTGGCCAATTCCCTCATTCCAAAGATCAGGTTATGTAAAATGGCATGTGGTTTAATCACTGGGAAATAGGGAGGTAACACCTCTACATGTTTGCTGTCAGAATAGGAACTAAATAACAGATGGGCAGTGACCACTTACGGACAGATCTAAAATAAGTGACACTACCGCTCATTCATTTATCATGATGGGAATCTGTTATTTATGCAGTGATTTGTAGAATAAAGAGCTAATAGTAATTTTTTTTACTTTATACAATTACTGACAGTTAATATATTGTGGTAATTGAAGTTTGAACTGTATTTATGGGGACTGATATTCTCTAAATCATGATATCTGAATTTCACGAATGTTGAAACTGTGCAAAAACAAGCACTGCCTCTATGTATGTGTTAAATTTTGCCTATAGTTAGGTAACAACCAAAATTAGGACTCAGAATCTCTCCACATTTGATAAACGATTTAGTACTGGCCAGTTACTTCATTTAAAATACATACCTACCGGATACCATGGTAAATGTTTATCAGATTGAGTTAGTTTGCATTTTTCTACTTTAAGATTAGGTATGTAGTCTTCAAAATACTTTTGGTATATATGGTATTTGAGATAATACAAAACTGAGATTGTCCTATATAGATTTAAGTAAAAACTCCTCAGACTCAAATTTAATAAATTAAACCATAAAATAATATGCAGAATAAACAACTTACTTTGCAGTTAATTTTATTCACAGCTAGGCCAATAACTACTTTTGAAGTCCATTTTGGTGTTCCTCCACCTTTGAATAGTGATGGAAATATTTTAATACCTTAGATTCCATGAAATCAGTAAAGAGGTGAGTCCTGGAAGTGATCAACAAACAACTACATTTGCCTTGTTAAAAGTATACTTATGTTAGTTCAATTTTTAGTTCAGTGTAAGTCTATTGTCTCTCTTTACTTTTGTAAAAAAGGTGAATGTAAAATCTATATGTTCTATGAACTGTAAAGTGAAAATATCTAATCAGTAATTTTCGCTCATTCATAGGTTTTTTTAAATTGCTGAATGAAACAGCTTTCTAAAACATGTTCTTTTTGGTTATTATTATGCCAAATGGAAAATGAGATTAATTAATTTCATGCCAGAATTATTAACTCAGCAATAATAGCAATTGAGTTAGTAAATACTCAAAACTTTCATCTTGAGTGGCAGAAACCTATAAATTCTCCACAAATAAAACCTGAAAGCCTTTTTTTTTCAGCGTACAGTTTAAGAAGCAGCAGCAGTTTTCTCTCTTTCATTCCCTTTTTCTTTCTTTTCTTTCTTTTTTAATCTAAGGGTGATAAATGAATAAAGCAGAAAGCCTCAGGGCAAAACACGAAAGTACATTTCTGAATGAATGTTCAAATAAAACTTTTTACTTTTAATTGAAAATCTGAGTCTGTCTGGATGACTCTATTTTCCAGGTAGGTTTATACAACTTTATGATGAGCATGTACGTGGTAGTACTCAAGAGAAGGAGAACTGAGGATTTACCAATAACCAGGAGAAGTTTCTCATTCTGAAATCAAGGAATTATATAGTTTCCCCTCTTAGTCAGTAATAATCCACATTGAAACATTTTGAATGAAAATTCTGCTTCCAGCCAGGCACAATTGCTTATGCCTGTAATCCCAGGACTTTGGGAGGCTGAGGCAGGAGAATTACCTGAGCCCAGGAGTTTGAGATCAGCCCTGGAAACATAGTCTGACCCCTCACTGTAAAAAAATTACAAAATTAGCTGGGCGTGGTGGTGCACGCCTATAGTCCCTAGCTGCTATGGAGGCTGAGGTTGAGCCTTGGAAGTTGAAGCTACAGTGAATTGTGATCATGGCACTGCACTCCAGCCTGGGCAACAAAATCTCTGCCTGCCCCCGTCAAAACAGAAAAGAAAATTCTACTTCTGTATTGAAAGGCAACAAATGTTACACTCCAATTTTTTAAATTAGAATTTGTTCTGAGTTCACTGCATATTACAGTTCAAAATTATTTATAGCATTGGCTTTCAATTCTTTACATGTAGTTCACTTCCTGGTATTTGAATTCTATTAAACAGAATATAATTTTTTTTCAAGTAATAGAATGTTTTTCTGGCTATGAGGAACAGTACTCCTCTCACTAATTTTTTCTTTAAATTGAAATTACATAAAAAATAAAAGATACAAACTCAATAATATTGAGATGTAATGCTTAAATTTAAGCATATTTAAAAACAGATTCCAACTATTTCTACTTTTAATAGGTACCATTCAGCTTCATAGGGGATCACTGTAGAAAGTACACAGTTTATTAACTTTTTAAGTCATAACAATCTTTAATTAAAAATAATAAATAAATTGATCAGAAGATTGTCCCTAATAAGCAAAGTCCTCATTCTTGCAAAGCCTTTTGCTTTATATTCTGTTTCCAAATCGCTGCAGACACAGTTTGGCACCTATTCGTTTTAACCTGTAGCTATTAGATTGGTGCAAAAGTAATTGTGGTTTTTATCATTGAAAGTAAAATATATTTAACCATTAAAGATGTGCCTTGACTTCAGTCTCATATTAGTAATTTTTAAAGTCTTCACTATAAATTCAGAAGTTTCCTCAACTTGCTCTCAAGGCAGCCTTTGTGTTTCTACAGCAACAAAGTTTGACACTTTCTTGTGCATGGGAGAGACTGTAAAATGGGTAAAACTTTTATCTTTCAAACATTGAGTTGGATGAGGTAATAGAGTACAGTCATTAAGTATGTGAACTCTGCAACCCAAATACATGGATCTAAATTCCAGCTCCACCATTTGGTATCTATGAGATCACGGATAGTTATCTACCCTGTCAATGCTTTGGTCTGTTCATCTGTAAAATACAAATAATACAAGTATCCACCACATGTAATTTTTAAAAGGTGATAAAGTGTTCACGCACATGTTCGATATATGCTAGCTATTATTCTTGTGAAACATTTTTCATCTGTGTTTCATTTTAAATCTTTTAGAGAATCCATAGTTTTGGGTTTCTTCATCCTTGACCAATATCACTCATAAAACAAATACTTGATAACAAATGTGGCCACACCCAGGGTTCTAGACCTTACCTATGAATGAATATGGTTGGAAAGAACTTTAGTTTTCTATAAGGTACAATATACTATATTTACACAACCTATATGTGACAATTCTTCTAAAAATAGTAGAAGTTATAAAAAATATCTTTACAGTCTCTACGAAATGGAGTCTCAGGAAAGAGTGCTCGGATTTCAGATAGTCACTTTATGTTAAAAATTCTAAGTTCCCTGCTTATAAGAACACAAAATGAACTCTTTTAATAAAAAATATTGTGGGCTGGGCACAGTGGCTCAAGCCCGTAATCCCAACACTTTGGGAGGCTAGAGGCAGGAGGATCACAAGATCAGGAGTTCGAGACCAGCCTGGCCAATATGGTGAAACCCCGTCTTTAATAAAAATACAAAAAAAATTAGCCAGGCGTGGTGGCACACGCCTGTAGCCCCAGTTACTTGGGAGGCTTAGGCAGGAGAATTGCTTGAACCCAGGAAGCAGAGGTTGCAGTGAGCAGAAATCATGCCACTGCACTCCAGCCTGGGGGATAGAGTAAGACCCCACCTCAAAAAAAAAGAGAGAAACAGGAAGATCACCGTTTCTCCCTTGTGTAGAAAGCAGTGCTCTCAAGTAGAATTCTAAAAGGTAATGTGTTGAATGAGTGACCAAAAAGAAAAAAAAAAAAATCAGAATGAGGCACAATCACTTGAAGTAACAATCAGTTTTTCCTTTCCATAAATCACGGCTGTGAAGGCTTGTATCATAGTTTTCCATTCCATTATGTTGAGCATATAAAAACTGACCCTTATTCTTCTCAAATTTATATTGGCCGAATGAGGGCACATGCCAGATAAAGATAAAACAGTGCATAATTTAAAGATAAAATGCAATTATGTAAAGGTAACACAGAGCACTTTAAAGGTAGACAAAATGTTATTTTGACTATACTTTTTATTTTTTTAATTTAATTTATTTATTATTATTATTTTTTGAGACGGAGTCTCACTCTGTCACCCAGGCTTGAGTGCGGTGGCGTGATCTTGGCTCACTGCAAGCTCTGCCTCCTGGGTTCACACCATTTTCCTGCCTCAGCCTCCTGAGTAGCTGGGACTACAGGTGCCCGCCATCATGCCCGGCTAATTTTTTTTTTTTTTTTTTTTTGGATTTTTAGTAGAGACCAGGTTTCACCGTGTTAGCCAGGATGGTCTCAATCTCCTGACCTCGTGATCCGCCCGCCTCGGCCTCCCAAAGTGCTGGGATTACGGGCGTGAGCCACCACACTCAGCCTTGATTTCTTCTTTGACCTATAGATTGTTCAAGAGTGTGCTGTTTAATTTCCACATATTTTTAAATTTTCTAATTTTCCTTCAGCTACTCATTTGTAGTTTTATGCCATTATGGTCAGAAACGATGCTTGATATAATCAATCTTCTTAAATTGTTAAAATCTGTTTTTGGCCAAACATATCATCTTTCTTGAAGAATGTTTTGTATACACTTGAGAAGAATGTGTATTCTGCTACTATTGAATGGCATATTCTATACACGTCTGTTAGGTCCATTTGTTCTAAAGTGTAATCCAAAGTCAGGCACAGTGGCATGCATCTGTGGTCCCAGCTACTTGGGGGCTGAAGTGGGAGGATCACTTGGGCCCAGAAGTTTGAGTCCAGCCTGGGCAATATAGTGTGATCCCTTCTTTAAAAATAAATAAATAAATAAAAATTTTAAAAAGGGTAAGTCCAGTCTGATGTGTTCTTATTGATTTTCTGATTGAATATTCTGTCTAGTGCTGAAAGAGGGGTATTGAATTCTCGTATTACTATTGTATTACAGTCTATCTCTCCCTTCAGATCTGTTACCATTTGTTTTATATATCTAAGCGCTCTGATGCTGAGTCCATATATATTTACAACTCTTATATCCTCTTGATGAATTGACCCTTTATAATTATATAATAACCCTCTTTGTTTCTTGTTTCAGATTTTAACTGAAAGTCTATTTTGTCTCATGCAAGTAGTGCTACCCTTGCTCTCTTTTGATTGACATTTGCATAGATTTTTTTCCTAAAACCTTTACTGTAAGTCTATATGGGTCTTTAAAGCTGATACTGGGCTCTTGTAGAAAGCATACAGTTTGGTCTTGTTTTTTACTCCATTCAGCCACTCTACATCTTTCCATTGAAGAATTCAATTCATTTACATTTAAAGTAATTGTTGATAGGTAAGAGCTTCCTATTGCCAGTTTGTGAAATATTTTGGGGCTGTTTGTAGATTCTTTGTTCTCTTTTTTCTCTCTTGCTGTCTTCCTTTGTGATTTGATGATTTTCTGTAATGATATGTTTTGATTCCTTTCTCTGTATCTTTTGCATATCTAATATAGATTTTTGTTTTGTGGTTACAATGAGGCTTACAAATAAAAAATTTGACAGTCTATTTTAAGCCGACAACAACTTAACTTTGATAGCATATAAAAGCTCTATACTTTTATTCCATGCCCCCCACATTTTGTTTTTTATGTCATGATTTATACCTTTTTATTTTGTGTATCTATTATCAAATTATTTTAGTTATTTTTAATACTTTCATCTTTTAACCTATATACTAGAGTTATAAGTGATTTACACACAATCATTGAAGTATTAAAATACTCTGAATTTGACTACATACTTTTATCAGTGAGTTTTATACTTTCATGTGTTTTCACTTTACTAATTAGTGAACTTTCATTTCAGCTCGAAGAATATCTTTAGTATTTTTTCTAAGGCAGGTCTAGTATGATAAGCCCCATTAGCTTTTGTTTACCTGAGAAAGTCTAATTTTCTGTTATTTCTGAAGGATAGCTTTCTGAGTTCAGTATTCTTGGTTGGTGGGTTTTTTCTTCAGCACTTTGTATATACCATCCCATTCTCTCCTAGCCTTCAAATTTCTGTTGATAAATTTTCTGATAGCATTATTGAGCTGGAAATTACCTGGCCCTATCTCTACTTACTGAATGGGAAACTCTATCTTGTCTGATGTTTTTATGCACAGTAAGATGTTTTGCTCCACAGTTACATAAAATTTTAAAGAATTGGTGTGTATAAAAATAAAGAATATCTGAAGTCTCAAGTGTCATAAAGTGATATCAACAAGAAATTACACTCCTCCATTTATTTTCCTTATAATACCAAATATTTATAGAGAAGTTAGCATGCTCCAGTTGGCAAATAGCAAGATCACATCAGAAAATGAATACTATTCACCAAAATTCAAAAAATATAGAAAAGAGAGATGTATTAAAACATTTCTCTGTATTTGTTAACCCTTCTCTGAAGTTGTAAATATTAATGGTTTAAAACAGTTTTTTAAGAGCTCTGGCTTAAAAGAGCAGAAAGCTGCTTATTAATATATACATCATGACATTTTTTTCAGAAAACTGTTAAATCTATAGATTTCAATATCTTTTTAAAGGACAATAAATATATAATATAAACCCCTAGTAGAAGGAATCATAGGTAGCTTTTACACATTTCTAAGATCACATCCATCAACTTACCTATATCTCTGTTATTATGGACAAAATGTCCATAATTCTATGGATCACATTTACTCTCATCTTGTCTACTCAAATTTCTCCTTCCTTTGCTACATCATCAACTCTTCCATCCACGCTAGGTCTTTTTAATAAAAGAAAATCTGCCATAATAGATGCCATATTTAAACTATATATTGGTGCCCACATTCTGTTCCAGTTAATGCTCCATTTATTTGCATCTTCACACAATAAAACTCCTTAAGAATACTGCCTCCACTTATTCCCCTTCACTGACTTTTTAACCTAGTACAATTAGACCTTCTTCTTCAAAACTTGAATAAACAGCTATTGCCAGGGCCAACAGTGACCTATTCATTGCTAAATCCAGTGGGCTTAGACAGTTAATGACTTACTACATTGTACTTTTTTTTTCTGTTAGCTTTCAAGATATCGATCTCTCTTGATTCTCCTACATCCATTGCTGCCGCTTCCTTTGTGTGTTTTTTTTTCTTTTTCGTCTAACTTATAAATATTGGAATGCCCCAAATCTTTGGCCTAAGGCATCTTCCTTTTTTAATTCACAATTACTACCTGGAAGATCTCACCATGTCTTGTAGTTGCAAATATTATTTATACATTTAAGTTTCCTCATTTTATATCTTAAGCTCTGACTATTCCTCCAAATTCCAGATTTTAATATACAACTAGTTAGTCAATATTTACTCTTGGATATCTAATACTCATCTCAAATTTAACATTAATAAAACTAATCTCTTGATTCCTTAACTCTCTCAACATTTTCTGTTCCTCATTCTCCCTTTCTCATTTAGATTTCTTCTGTTGCCTGTTTCTTTCATATGCCACACCCACTCTATCAGTAAATTATGTTGTCTTGAGTATAGATCTAGAATTTTAATACCTTCAGAATATCTACTGCTACAAGCAAACTTCAGACAATAAATACCTCTTGCTTGGATTATTACAATGGTTTATAACTTGTATCACTATTTTTGTCCTCACCTCCCAATCTGCCCCCATAATGGTCCTTTCAGAATGTTAAAAAAAAAATAAAAAAATAAAAAATAAATGACGCTCATATAAAAATACTTTAATAAATTCCCTTCTATCTCTGAGTAAATGCAAAAATCCAAACAGTGTCTTATAAGACTCTCCATGTTCTAGCCTCCCCAGCTACCTCCTGAATACTCATGTGTTGTCACTCTCTTCTCTCTCATACTCCATTTCATCACACACTCCAAGAACACTTGGGGTGATCAAACATTCCGCAAAATTTCAGCTAACTTATTTGTAGTGGCTCTTCCCTTTGCCTGAAATGCTAACCTGCAGATAAGCTTTCTACTCAGTTTCTCATACCTTTCAGATCTCTGCTCAAATATTGTGTTTGCAATGTGCCTCCCCACTCCAAACTTGCTCCTTCCTTTACCCATTTTATTGCATTTATCAGAATTTTGTTATTGCCTTATTTGTTTGTCTGTTGAATGTTTCCATCCTAATGAAATAAAATTCACTGGAGAAAAGGAATATCTTCACTGCTGTATGTAATCTTAGAACCTACAAGTGTTTCTGGCACCTAGGAGGCATTTTATATGTACCTGTTGAATGACTGAAAAAAAAAAAAAAAAAAGAAACTCCAGGTTTACTTTCTCCTCAAAACTTATCCCATTATATGTTGTCTAACACATTTTAGCCGAAAACCTCAACTTTTCTGTAAAGATTATACACCTACATTCTTCTAATTCTTCTCCTTTTGGGATTGATAACTGTTCATTGTAGGTAAGATTTTACATGTAGTCACTAAAAGGAAATTTGCAAATTTAGTTTTAAAAGAAAATAACAGTAAAAAAGTTGATTGGAAACTGCAATTGTTATGAAACTGTCATATTTTAAATTTAAATTAAATTTATCTTTAAACGAACACAATTAGAATGTAATGTAGCTTAGCTGAGCCACTTTTAAACATGATGCTGTGTTGGAGAATGTGTTCTTCCTAGAATAAGCTGAAGGAATTCACAAATCTACACCATAATTTTGATTTGGTTACTCTTCTATTTAAAATTCTTGTTGGCTCTCCACTGAGTACAGTATAAAATGTAAGTTCCTATATTGATATTTATGGTTTTCTTTAAATTGGAGAGTTAAATTACAGGCTGCTATTTAAGTCCAACTCCACTATGGCCTCATAACCCAAACTCCTGCCACAGTCCCATTACCCCAACACATTATGATATTTCATATCTTACTGTGGCTTTGCTCATACAATAGTATCAGGTACAGTAAGAAGTGGATAGGTTTTGGAGTCACATGTATGATTTAGTATCAATGTCAAGGTGCTCTGAATTTCCCAAGTAAGCCTCATAGAAGTATTTTAACATATTAGCTGTGTGGTCTTGGGAAAGAACATCACTTGTCCAGTTCCCTCAACTGTAATAATATGATATTTATTCTACCAACCTGTCATTATTATAAAGAATAGATGGTATCTTTAAAAATGCCTGAAACATGTAGATGCTCAATATATGTTTTTTCCATTTGTTTCTTCCATCCCAAATTATTCAAATCCATTGCCTCAGTCTATACCACTGCTTTTTTTCTATCATACCACTTAAAATTGATGTTTTAACCAGCCAAACCTTTTTTTTTGAAGTTTCTTCTCTACATTGCTTCTATATTATTATAGCTATTACCAAGGCATGCACTATATTACTGTTTCTAAGTTTTAAACATGTGATTTGAAATTTCAAATATTTATATTGATAAGGCATTGTAAAGAATAAGATATTCTCCCATGAGCCTGATCTATCAAAACACGTATTTAGATGAAATCTTTCAGTGCATGAGCTTGGTAAACCACAAATCATTGATTAATTTTCTGGCTAACATTACTAAAAATAATCTGGGGTATAGTGATGAGATGTTAATAACTTTACTGCAATTAAGCTGTCGATATTCACAAAACATTAAACAGCTTGTATACATTTTTTTTATTTAAACAGTTTGTTTTTAAATAGCATAACCCTACTCAAAAGAATGGTGTCTTTTCTTCAAAACTGAGTAGCATATCTTATATTGTAAAACAACTTTTATATCAGCTGATCTGTAGAAGTAACTTATAATTCAAAACTAAGTGAGACTACTATGTTAAATTACAACACGATTTCCTCTGAAGAAGTGGAAATCAACAATGTGGAGAAAGTTAGCTTTGATTAGGTAAAAGTTTCTTCTCAATGATGTTATTTCTTTCACAATATCCCAAATTGCAAATTTGCTTTCAGCTTATAAATTGTACTTTTAGTCTTTGTTGAGATATATTACCCATTAAATACTTCCCTTCAAGTTACTGAGTAACTATTTCTTCTAAACACAATATATCAAATAACTGCTGTTTCTTATTTATTTTTTCTAAGTATTATACTTTTTTGTATCAATTGAATTTGCAATCAGTACAATTCATTCAGGAGAAAAATAGCCTTAGGTTCAAAAAATAGACCAATTTAAAGAAAATTCATTTTGACATTTAAACCTCAGGTAAAAAAATCAAACTTTGCCAGTAGTATTGAATTAGAAACGTAATATTTTTATTAAAAAGGTAATGTTGGCAGGCTACAAGCTGTAAATCAGATAAAATTTGTATTCTTTCTCATTTTACCTTTATTTCCTACTATTTTATTTCCATTATTTTAAATACATATTTTGCAAGCTGTCTGTATGTTACGTTGTCAAGACAAATTTTGAAACTACCATTGCAAAACTGTCATTGAGACAGTGATAGACATCTGACCTAACCAACTCCATCTTGCTTCTAACTTCCAAACTGTCCTTGTTCATTTCCTGGGTTTAGGCGGATTTAGCTTTGGGAGGAACTTAGTGTATAGTTTATAGTTTAAAACAAAGATGGTAACAGCCCTTTACCAAAACAAACCTCCTTCTCCCTGGGGACTAGACTGCCTTTGTAAGTTAGTTACAAGACTAGAAATTATGGCTTAGGAGTTATGCAGCTAGAGGCTACAAGATTCTGACCCTCGCTAAACCGCTCCTAAGATCAGTGCTTGAGATGTTTTACAAACCCTGCACTTGATGGATCAGCTCGTTACAGGAAACATGTCCCCATCCAGACCCCAAGAGAGATGCAAAATTGAGTTTATTAAGAAAGTAAAGTAGTGAAAGGACAGCAACTCCATAGACAGAGTAGGACTTTCCAGAAAGTAAGAGAAGGAATGTGTCCAGCCTAGGTACACTACTCCTATATATGAGGAGATGTGCTCTGCTATAAAGGTTTGTGATAAAGGATTAATTTTCTCAATTACTATATTTTGCAAGAATCGATAGTATTATCTTTAAAGCAAAATTAGGAATGCCTTTGTTCTCCAGATATCGGGATATCTGGACACTCCCAAGTCTGGGTCCATTTAATAAACATTATTAATTTGTCCCCTTATCTGCAAACATCTAGAGGCTAGGAATGCCTAAGTTTCTGAGAATGCAGCCCAGCAAGTCTCAGACTCATTTTCCTAGCTCTTATTCAAAATGGAGTCGCTCTGGTTCTAAGGCGTCTGACAAGCTGGCGCCACCCAGATCGATAAGCTGGCTCATCTGATCTTGTGGCCTCCACCCAGGAACTGACCCAGCATAAGAAGACAGCTTTGATTCCCTCTGATTTCATCTCTGACGTAACCAATCAGCACTCCTGGCTAGCTGGCTTCCCCCTACCCACCAAGTTGTGTCTATGTTCTCACTCATAAGTGGGAGTTGAACGATGAGAACACATGGACACAGGGAGGGGAACATCACACACCGGGGCCTGTCAGGGGCTGGGGGGCTAGAGGAGGGATAGCATTAGGAGAAATACCTAATATAGATGATGGGTTGATGGGTGCAGCAAACCACCACCTATGTAACAAACTTGCACATTCTGCACATGTATCCCAGAACCTGAAGTAAAATAAAAAAAAAAAAGTAAAAAAAATTAGCAAAATAAACTCTGATCCTCGAATGCTGGGGAGACTGATTTGAATAACAATAAAACTCTGGAATCCCGCACAACTGGCTCTGTATGAATTACTCTTTCTCTATTGCAATTCCCATGTCTTAATAAATTGGCTCTGTCTAGCTAGTAGGCAAGGTGAACCCACTGGGCAGTTACAATTTCAACTATGCCTCAGGTCTGAAAGAAGCATTGTTTTGAGTACACTGAAAATTCTGAGAATGTTATTAATTTTATTTTTATTACAATGGTTCTGCCAAAATTCTTTTTTTCTAAAAGTGTCAATTTTCTTGAGAACTTTTCATATATCTGAAAATACTATTAAATATATTGTTATAAAAAAGAAGTCCTTTGGGAATGTTAGAAAAATGTTAAAATGATTAATAAAATTAATAAATCAACATCTTTAGTGTTGGGTCTATATTTTCCAGATTAAAAGACATTTAAATACACACAGATAAATATATGTGAATTTATGGATACACACTGTATATACTGTATATGTATACTGTACATGTATACTGTAAATACATATATACTGCATATATGTATATATACACACTGAATATACATAGTGTATATGCATAGATTTTTATATGACATATGTATGTATATCCTAGAATGAGTCCAAATGTTTAAACGTCTTTAAAAGAAAGAGCACCATTTTTAAAATCAAATTTAATAGGAAAGGAAATAGCATTAGTTTGTAGGTAAAGATACTTGGTCATAAAAAGACCTGTTCATACTAGGTATATAAACACTTTTCTCAACCAATAGTTTTGTTTTTGTTTTTGTTTTGTTTTCTTTTTACAATGGGAAACTCCCTTAAAACCATATTGAGTTTTCAAAAAGCCCTGTTTTAAGAGAATGATGTTATCTGACTTCTTAAAAGATGCTGAAGAAATCTTTTCTGAAGGACAGAGCTGGTCAGGAAAATGTACTTCTTTCTAACAGCCTCTGAACTTCTCTTTATTTCTCATTCCCTTATTAACAGTAAACATTTAGCAGAGTGCTTTTCCTGTCTTTTCAATTAGAGCTGCACTCACAGGAGGAGCTTCTAAATTAAGACTTTGGAAACCAAGAAGACATTGAACAGATCCATCCTAGGACTCCTGAGGGGGCATTTCACCTGGTAACTACTTCATATAACAGTATTTTCCTTGCCAGGGATCTCCATGTTCTGAGAGTAATTTATAGTGACTAGATCCTATATGCTTTGGTTTTAAATTCAGAACTAAATTCTGTGGAACCAGTGAATGTAATTACTCCATGATGTATATAACTAGATAACACAATCTATAAATATAGATAAATACTTATCCTGCATATTCCCACAATATGGTCAAATTTATTTGGTTTATTTCATAATTTCAAAACTGACAAGTGTTAACATATAATCACTGCTACGGATAGTTTCCACCGCATCTTACTGGGGTCTAATTAAGGACAGTTGATCAGAATGGAGTACCTTCAAGTTTCCAAAACGTTCTGGAAACTGCATATCCTAATAAAAATCCAGTCAACTCTTCTTCAAAAGACTTTTTACTTATGGAAAGGATTTCACAGCGTGACTCAGAACCTATTCAATATTTCTTTTAGCATAGACTAATTTATTTCTTTATCTATGAAGAGCACTGTTTCATCTTGGATGAGATTTTTCATTAAAAAGTCTTTTCTTGAAGAGATGCAAATATTATTTGAATTAATTGACTTATTTATTGATTATTTTCTGTAATTAAAGTAATTATTTATGTAGATATCTATGCTGGTCTGGTCTATCCATCTAAAAGAAATATATTCTTTTACTTGATTGTTATCCATTGAGAGAAACTAGTATTTCTAAAGAAAAATATAGCTTGATGAAACGAGTAGAGCTCACCTGACATTCTAATCTTCTATGTAATTAAATAATACATTATTTGGAACATAAATAGGAAATGAAATGACTGGCATTAGAGTCAGACATGTGCTTTGTATTTTTAAAATCCCATGAAGACATGCACACACACACACACACACACACAGAAAACAATGTGATAGTGAGTCTTTTCCCTAAATCTTTGGTTTATATATAACCATTGACAGAACAGAGTAGAATTTCTGCAAATTATAAATTGATGAGAGACTTACTAAATAAACAAAGAATCTGCCTGCATTACTATCAACAGATAATAACAGAGTAACAAATATCCCAAAACACAGAGGTTTAAAGCAACAAGCATTTGCTATCTCAGTCTGTGGATCAGGGATTGGGCTTTAGCTGGGTGCTTTTGGCTCAGACTCTTCACAATGCCATATCCAAGGTTTTGGCCAGGGCCACAGTGGTTTCAAGGCCTGCTTGTAAGTCCTAGACATATCCACCTTCGAGCTCACTTACGTGTCTGTTGGCAGGCCCCAGGTCCTCAATGGCTATTGCCTAGAAACATTAGTTCCTTGCCATGTGGCTCTTTCCATGAGGAAGCTCATGACATGGCAGCTGACTTCTCAACAGAGCAAGTGAGTCAGAGAATGACAGAAGTCAGCCCAATAGTTTAAAAAAAAAAAAAGGCAACAGTATTTTTGTAGCTTAATTACAAAAGTGGCATCACGTTCATGTGTCCGGTTTTATTATTCAGAAGCCAGCCATCGAGTAAAGCCCACACTCAACAGAAGTCATCGATATCAGAGGTGGGAATCATTGGGGACCATCCTAGAGGCTTTTGTCTAAAGAAAAGGTGAATAATGACCAGCAAATAAGTGTTAAAATGGTATAACTATTCAAATTTAACATTCCTAGAAACATTACCAGCTGTATTAGGTAATATAGGCACTTGGATATTGATATATTTAGCTACATCTTTTTCATCATCCAATCAAGAAAATGTAATGCGTAGATATGGAAAAGGTGCTATCACTGTTAATTGCTAAATATTAGTCATTTAGTACCAAAACTAAACATAAAAGAATGACTATATTGACTTTCTCAAAATCTAATCCCAACTCTCTGTTTTAGAGAAAAGACATGAAAGAGTGTTGATTTCTTGAATTGTAAGCCCCTGTATTATTTTCTTATATAGGTACCTGTTGTATGGAGGAAATAAAAAGAGTGTGTTTTATTATCTTTTTGTATTTGAAATTCAGATGGGGCACTTGATCTTCTTGTGAAATAATTTTTAGTCATACTTAGTTATTAAGAACTTACTTAGCTACAACATAATGTGACTGGCATTAGAGTCAGACATGTGCTTTGTATTTTTAAAATCCCATGAAGACACACACACACACACACACACACACACACACACGAATGCTGAGAGTGCATGGTATTGATAGCTGAGATGATCTTCAATACAACTATTCCCCCAAGAAAATCATGAAAGACAATAAAGGAAATGAAAAAGAAAAAAACCTAGCTATGTTTTCTTACTATCTTTAAGCTAGAGAATTGAAAGAAAGTGCTGTTGGCCGGGCACAGTGGCTCACACCTGTAATCCCAGCACTTTGGAAGGCCAAGGCGGGTGGATCTCCTGAGCTCAGGAGTTCGAGACCAGCCTGACCAACATGGTGAAACCCTGTCTCTACCAAAAATACAAAAATTAGCTTGGAGTGGTGGCACGTGCCTGTAATCCCAGCTACTCAGGAGGCTGAGGCAGGTGAATCACTTGAATCCAGAAGGCGGAGGTTGCAGTAAGTCGAGATCGTGCCATTGCACTCCAGCCTGGGCAACCCAGCGAGACTCCATCCCCCCCAAAAGAAAGAAAGAAAGAAAGTGCTGTTACTGATATTCCTTGTTCAAGTGGGGAAGGAGAATGTAGACATTTGATGAACGAAAGGATGTCTTCTCAAACATTTATGTTTCAAAATTAAATAAAAATGTCCCTGGATGACTAATAAAATACAACATTCATAAAATTAACACTAAAATCAGTAATTTTAAAACCTGACCAAATTTATAAACTTTCACTTTGTTTCTGGTTATTTTACATTCAATAATTAAAATGAGGGCTAACTGGGAGGTTGAGGTTGCAGTGAGCTGAGATCCCACCATTGCACTTCAGCCTGGGTGACAGAGCAATACTCTGTCTGAAAATAATTAAAAAATAAAAATAAATAAATAGTGGCTACCATGAAATCACTGGGCTTTTTAGGAACCTGGGACATTCATATTAGAAGAGATTTTAGTTTTTAAACACCCTCTAATCTCTGCCAAATCAATGAAGTTGTTTAAATCAATATAAAACTGCTATCTCTTTCACAGGAAAATAGAAACATAAGGCACATTCTTAAGAAACGAGTAAGTTTTTGATCATCATTAGAATAATCAGGGGTTCTGGAAAAGAGAATGATATGATAAGGTACATTTTTTTATCCATGAGAAACACTAATAGCTTTACGGAGGGGAAGTTAAGATAGGTACACAAAGGAATCTAAGGGCTTGGGTTGAAATAGCCCATGAAATTAGAAACATGGTACGAACAATGTGAGAGAGATTATATAAAAGGCAGAGAGGGATCAGTGCTTGCAAAGGGACCAAAAAAATAAAAATAAAAAGTATGCTTCTCTAATGTTAGTTTACTGTCAGGGAGCATAGCTCTGTTCCCATCAAGTAGGGAACTGTCATAAAAGACAGTGATACACAGTATATGGTAAATTAATGATGACCTCTCAATACATAGAGTTGTTTTGTGCCGAGTAGGGAAATTGTTGCATGCGAGGAGGCTAAGAAAGAAGAACATTTTCCAAAAAGGGATAATCTCACAAAAGTCAAATGAGATTGATAGCTAAACTTTATCAAACACTTGATACATTCCAGCCATACTACAGAACCCTGGTAAGAAAGGAATATTATTTTGCATATTTTACAGATAAAGAAACAGAGAGACAGAGAACTTAAATACCTTGCCTAAAGCAAAAAATAAAAAATAGATGGAGAGGCCAAGATGTAAAAACTGGTAGTTGGCCTTCAGAATATGCTGCACTTCAAGGCAGTGACCTCTTCTGCCTCTCAGGTGGATAACTGCCTTTTCAATGTATTAAACATTTAACTGTACTCCAAAAACGTGGGTTTCTTGAAACCATGCCTTCTAGGGTAAGTGCAAAAATCTTCCCAATTTATCAAACGCTAAGGTGATGTATGAACATAACCAAGGATAAAGGAAATTATTTCAACTGCTATTTAAGAAATACTAATCGTTCTGAAACTAAAACTATGTCTTGTCTACCCATCAAAACCCTTAGTTTAATTGCTGCCTCTTCCTTCTATTTAGATTTTCCAGTGGTACGTGGGAGTTACCTTATACTGGCCTATATCAGAAACAATTATTATATTTTCAGGAATTTTTGAGCCAGTTGTTTAAGGTTAATATTATTTGAAATTAAATCATATTAATGTACAATTAAATAATTTACACTAAAAACAAGTTAATATACTCACAATATATCACTGCCTACATTTTACCATTTATCCTCATGAAGTGATTTACATCCATTGTATCCTCTGTTGCAGCGATCACCAAACTTTTTGGCGCTAGGGACCAGTTTTGTGGAACATAACTTTTCCAGGGACCGGGGAGCCGGGCAGATGGTTTCGGGATGAAACTGTTCCACCTCCGATCATCAGGCATTAGAGTCTCATAAGGGGTGCGCTACCCAGATTCCTCGCATGTGCAGTTCATAATAGGGTTCAGGCTTCTATGAGAATCTAATGGTGGAGGCTCATCTGAAGGGAAGCGGGGCTCAGGCTGTAATGCTGCTCGCCCAGTCCACAGCCTTGAAGTTGGGGACCCCTGCTCTATTGGATGTGCTATTCTACACCTCCTCCCAACTCCTTATTCAATGACACCATATTAGTAGCTAGAAGTGGAAGCATTTACACCACAAACATTAACAAGTGGTACTTTTTTTCTCTCTCAGATGTCTCCTTGTTAAACATTTTCCAGCAGACCACAGCCAGAAGTCATTTAAGGCACTTTTTATCTATCCTCTATCTGTCTATCTACCTATCTGTCTATTTAATCTATCATCTGTCTATCTACCTACCTACCTACCTACCTACCTACCTATCATCTATCTATCTATCTATCATCTATCTTTCATTTCATTTTTCTTTTTGTTTTGCCTCCGGAATTTTTGAAGTATGATCGACAAATAAAAAATATATATTTAAGTTGCATGCATATATCACTGTTAAAATACAAGTTACTCCTAATATCTGCACTGATTTCAAAGCATCTATTTTAAAAGTAAAAGCAATTCAGCCAAAGAACAGAGAGATACTGTTAACAGCAGCATGTGGGAAGCAAGTCCAAAGATCATTATTATGTCAGGACCTTGTTTCAATAGGAGAGAGGAGAGAAATGTGAGAAAAACGCAGAGTATGTAGGTTTTACATATCCATTTGATTAGATGCTGCTTAAGGAAATGGAAGGTCTGAATTCACTCTGTCTCTAAACTTACTTTCTTTCAGCTTAAGTCCTTTAATTTTCAATGTAATTGCCCAAAGTTAAACTGCATTTGTAAAACATATGACTTGGAAAAAGATTAAATTTTACTTCTGTGCAATCAGTTCTGCCATCGAAGGGAGTAGAAATTAAGACTCTGAAGAGTAATCATTTCAAATAGCACCAATAACTATGTAAAATAATCAACAGTGTCTATTCCCCACATTACAGCTTCAAGTAAAATTATTTTTTAAATTTTATAATGTGATTCTTTTTGAGCCTCCAGGTGCATCTACCCAATTTAACATTCTTGCAAATGTAGCTTTCCTCTACATGAAATTATTTTGATTTGATGGCATATTACTTATTCTGGGGAAAAAATCCTCAGGCTACATGAGGTATAGGCTACATTCTAATCACATAAGCATATGAAACTCTTTTGTGAATGTTGGGAACTTCATTGACTATAAAAAAGGATGCTTGCGGTATTGTGTCGCTAATTATAGTTATTTATCTCCCCAATTCAATTGTCCACTCCTTGCTTTTTGCCTTTTGATACAGGAAGATTTCCAGCCATGCTTACGCAAGTGTTCCAAGCAGAACTAAACAAAACTTTACTTTTACATATTATAAAAGAAAATAAAGAGATTAAGTAAAAAACTTAGTCATGCTTTCATATCAAATTGTTAGTAATTCAGGCTCTTGCTACTACGACTCCTGACTTCCAGTCAGTCATATTTTTCTCTGTAATAAGTATAGTCAGCACTGAGTGAAAAGCAAGGAAGCACATTTACCCTGAAAATGACAAAAGCAAGTGAATACAACTAAATGCCTAGGACAGGACAAAGAAAAATTTTCTTAGTCTTATAAGATCTTGGGTTTTATATAACTTAATATATCTCTATAATTTTAATTTTTTCTTTGTATGAGTCATTTTTGGATAGGAAACCCATTTAAACATTCTGTTAAGTAAAAACCCTCTTAAAACCCTTTGCATTATAAATCTGTTCACGGAAAACATTCTGAATACAATTTCTAGTACAATGTAGCTTAAAAGAGTACACAAAGCTTTCCTTCAGAAATTAAAGTTGTTTTCCTGGTTATAATTCACCATGTTTACATTTCATAAGTCAACATCCCAGCCCAAACTCTCTTTTTCCCACCATCCCTTACTTTGCTTCCACACTTCCACACACAAAACGTGTACCCAATAGCTAAAGCCTCTTTCATTTTTCTACTTTAAAGTCTTTAAATACTTGGCAAAGTTACGTTAATTTGTAATACAGCTCAGTGTGAAGAAAGCACAGATTTTCTTCTTAGAAGAAGCATTTTTCAGAGGTGATGGGGAGCACTGAACCACTACACAAAGGTAAAGTGGTTCCGAAGGGGAAATTGAGCGGTAATGAAGCTAAATCCCTCACTTTCCAGTTTTGAGTAGGATCAGGAGATCGAGAGTGACTTTAAGCCATTCCTTCTAAAGATCCCAATTTATTTTAGAATTACTGCAGTTCTTTGAAGAGTGATTCATATTCTGACTACCCACTATGTGCCAATCTTGTTCTTTCATATTAATTTTGATTCAATTTTCACGTCTTTAAGATATGTGTTGTAGTTAATCTATAAATATGAGCAAAATGGAGGCTCTAAGAGTTCAATAATTTGTGTTCAGTTATTCTGCTAGGAAGAGACAATATTGAGATTCAAAACTAAGTATATCTGTTTCAAAAATGTTTGGCGGGCAGGTGCAGTGGCTCATGCTTATAATCCCAGCACTCTGAGAGGCTGAAATGGGCAGATCATTTGAGGTCAGAAGTTCAACACCAGCCTGGCCAACATGGTGAAACCCCCGTCTCTACTAAAAGTACAAAAATCAGCTGGATGTCATGGTGCACGCCTGTAATCACAGCTATTCAGGAGGCTGAGGCACAAGAATCACTTGAAACCGAGAGGCGGAAGTTGCAGAGAGACGAGATCGTGCCACTGCACTCCAGCCTGGGCAACAGAGAGAGACTCTGTCTCAAAAAAAAAAAAAAAAATTTTGCTCTTTACACGTTATTTGCAATTATTCATTCAGGTGGCATCAGTAGGATTTATATTTAGTCAAGAAGAAAAGATGAATTTCACTATCACTTTTGATACATTCTAGCAATAAGCTTAAAAAACACACTATAGAATTGATTTTCTGAGACCTCCACAGAATTGTGCTGAAGTAGTATGTCTGGATTTTCTATGGGCTAAATAGGCTTAAAGCCATATTAATACCCTTCTTTTGGTTTAGGCATTTGTTCCTTCTCTGTGTCAGTAACATCATATGAATGTGGTTCATTGGACATGAAGCCAACACCCTGTGGATCATTCCTTCCTCATGTTGAGGCAATCATTTGCACCACAGAACTTGTGACAGCAATTATCTCTTATCCTGAAAAGCCCATTACATGATGCTTGAATTATGTGTGGATCACATGGGGTATATTAATAAATTGATGATTGCTAGAGATTCATGGCATTATTCATATAGACATGACTTCTCAAATCCAAGTAGCATTAGCCACTTCATAAATTGAATTATATGTATTAAAAGCTTTAAAAAGCATTTCCATATACATGTTATCCATAAATGATATTTGCTGAAAGCAATTTACTAATTTTTATTCCATTTTATTAATTTTAAGATTATAGCAAATGTAGATATTTTAAGAGCTGTGATAAGTTGGTGTTCCTGTTACTGCCACGAGTGCTTCTTATTAATGATCTGTTAGAAATTCCACTTGGCCTTTACAAAATCTGAGCATTTAAAAAAAAAAAAAAGCACAGTAAACCACAGGTGAGCTGAATGCAATTTAACAGTGTGTGTTCAGCTTTTATGTTCTTTGCAAGCTAGAATTGATTTCAGTAATTATACCAATTTTCCAGGATCCCTGGCCTGTGGGCTCTTTCTGCTTCTACGACTGGCTTTTTTTTTTTTTTTTTTTTTTTTTTGTATTCTTAGAACCCTGGCTATAAAATGTCAATAATCTGCCCCCTACTTCAAAGTGATGTTGCCTGGATACAGAGGTATATATCCATAAGCATCATGTATTTCTCTAGGTCATTTTTTGAGATAAAAATCAAAGCTCACATCTGCATCTCAAATATCCCATCAGAAAGATGCTTGCTTTTGAGAATGAGCATCATTCAGACCCATTTTTAATCCATTACCTGATCAAATGTATGTTTTTTTAAATTAAAACCAGAAAATTATAAATGCCTCACATTAATGAAGTAATTTTTCAGGGGGAACCAACTACTTCCAAAGTTTTCAGGGGAACCAACTACTTCCAAATTCACTGCTTCATTCATCACATACTGCACAAAGACCTTCAATCATCTCTCATCTGACAAGCATGCCTCATTCCTCCATGCATTGCTGTTTTTAATTGCCCATTCAGCCTTCTTGTGTTTGGTGCCAACTCTATCAATCATTCTTAC
Source organism: Hylobates moloch (assembly GCF_009828535.3). NCBI lineage: Eukaryota > Metazoa > Chordata > Mammalia > Primates > Hylobatidae > Hylobates > Hylobates moloch. Next base: position 84,046,799 of record NW_026652290.1, on the reverse strand, counting down.
AACTACCTTTGTGTAGGTTGTGCAGCAGTTACATATTGTGTTTGATTGCTTTGTTTTTGTTCTCTTTTGTAAGTTATCTGGTCTCCAAAGTTACAGTCAAAATTTATGTATGAGAATAGCTAAGTGTTTTAAAATGTAAGTTTTATTATTATTTAGGTACAGCAAGGCCAACATATGAGGAGATAGTTGAAATTTTGAAATGATAGTTTGTTATACTCACAGACTTCAAGAGAAGGGGGTACACCATGCTATAGGCAAGTCAGATGGGAAGTACTAGGGTCAGGAAGGAGGCAGAGGAATCAAAGTGGGAGTGCGGTGAACTGTGGGCAAGTCCCATTTTTGTGATTTCCATGGAAAGGAACAAGAGAGTCAGCGTAAACACAGTTCTAGGATTGGCTAGTTTAAATAATTTCAGTGGGCTCTGGGGCATAGGAGCTGTTTATAATTGCTAGTACCTGGCCCTGGGGTGATGAGGGCAGAGAAATTGTGACCGAGCCTGAGAGATTGATGAAAGAGAGCATTGAGGGCATGGACTCTGGCTAGCTTGGTTTGAATGAATAGCAGAGACACAGGGAATTGTTTGCTATTTCTAGGAATAAGCTAACCCTTGCGGGGGCAACCTCTTTAGAGCCAGCAAGGCTTCAACATGCCAAAACATCAGAAAATAAAGTATCATGATTAATACACTAAAGTTTCCACATTTTAACTCTTTGTAGTACTATGCAAAACAATAAAGAACCTGCAACACACTCATGACAACAAAATTAACTGTCTATGAGGGAACTACACCCTGCAAATTACTTTTGTTATTCCATTTGGGTTGGTTATCAGATGGAAAAATGGATCTATAACGTCAACACCACCACTATTACCTTCTAATTACATCTGTTGTTAATGCCCTCTAGTCAAAGACCACCAGGAACACACACAGTGTGTAAACAAATGACTTTATTTCTTACTGCAGTGAGGGAGAAAACATGGCATAGGTAACTGACTTGTCTCAGTAAGAGGGTGTTCAAAAGAACTAATTAGAGCATTTGTCCTCTGTTTGGTGATTTTGGAGAGGGGTCCAAAAAAAGTAAGAGTTTGATGTGGATTTGGTGCTGTCAGAGAGTGGAGCCATCCTATAACTGGATATCTTACTAAATCATATCAATAGAGAGAGCAGAATAGAGCAAGTATTATAATAATAGGTAAATGGGTAAAGAATCAGCAGTCATTTATATTACTTGTGAGGGGAGTGTTATGTATGCATTCCATGGCTTGGACAATGTTCATGTTTTGTCTGTGCCCAGGCATCATTACAGAATAGCCTTATTTTTGTCCTAACCCATCCGGATCACAGAGATCCTTTTTCTGTGAAATTGTTTATGCTCAGCAGCAGAACACTGAGATCTAACTGGCAGGCCAGCTCCTGGACTCCTGGATGTCAGTGGCTGCTTCTTTCCCTCTATACTGATACTGTAGCAAGTACTAAACTTTACACACACACACACACACACACACACACACACACACACACTTGTTTCTCATTGTTAATGAATATTCACATATTCATGAAGTCACTGTGAACACTGAATGAATGAATACTTAAGCACTACTCCTACTAGACATACAAGGTTAGGTTCCTATAAGCCTTTGGTCTGAACATTTTTGTAAACTGATCGATATATAAAATTGTTTTATGTGTGTTTCTGTGGGACTGACTAGACCATACTACTCATAGTAGGCAAAGTCAAACAAGAAGGCAGAGCACACACAGCCTTGTTCAGCCTCAGCTGGGAACATGCATGTTAGGTGACTCCAAATTTTGCTACTTTGTACATATCCATGAATGACCATGAAAGGAACACAATATTTATTTTGGTGTTACAAACACATGTTAATGAGTAGGCAAATTTGCAAATACAGAATACACATATAACGAAGATCAACTCTCTATATTATATCTAATCCTTTGAAGATTTTTCAAGGTAGTATTTTGCTGAAAAAAGAACAAAAAACCTGAAGCAAAATCAAGTAGGTCATTTGCTCATGGTCACATAACTAGTTTCTGACAGAGGCAGAAGTTGAACCTAGGTCTGTTTGATTTAAAATCTTGTTCTTTCCTTCATACCACACTGTTCCTTCTTGGAATGAGGATGTATTCCTTTTAAATATTAAAGCCCTTTTCTTTAAATTTAAGGATTGTGTAGGTAATACCTCTAAAATATTACCAGCATATGAATACAATCAACTAATTGGTAAATACAACATTACTTTTTAATCATTGTTAAGTAAATGTGAATTATTGCAACTCAATTAGCATGTAATATAATACCTACATGTGTCTGACAATATTCTGTAATTACAGGACACTGAAAGGAATGGATAAAACTCTCATTTTAGAAACTGCAGGAAGTCACTATCACTTATTTATCTAAGAGTTTATTTATTGAATTTGGAAGCAGTGTTAGATTTTGAATATTGCTTGTGAGCTTTCCACATGAAATGAGGTGAATTTGATTCAACAATGAACCAGAACACTATAGCTCTCTATTGCTTTTTTGTCTACCAATGGTCGAAAACGAAAATTCCAGACATTTGATTAGATTCTGAAAATCCTGTGATCTTGAAGTACACAAAGAACCGCCCTATCCTATATGATTTAGATATGACATGGGATGCCCTTTTGTTCATCTAGGATAAGGCCAGACATAGACCCACCAACTTGCATTATTTCCTTTATAAAAGATTAGATAAACTGTTTGTCCCCATTAATCAATCCAAATAAAAGACTTGCTAACTTGACTTAAAGCTTTAGTTAAACTTTTCTCTACACAGGACTCAGAACTTTGAGACCCACCTTCAGCCTGAGCTACCAGAATGAGAAACAACCTCTCCTTAATCTTCAAAATTACTGATCATAAAGAAAGACATCCCCTTATCAACTATCTGACACCTGTTCTTTCTAGCCTTGTTTAATCCCGCCTATAAAATAAAACTTATTTTCTATCTGACCTTTGACATGCTTGCAGACACTATGGTTAGAACATGCTTCCTATTGCAATGGTCCTTTTTTCACTACTTCAATAATCCTTTTGAATAAAGCCTCTTCTCACCTAAGTTTGGATTTATCTTTTAGTTGACAATTTCTCTCTCATAAAACTCTGCGAATAAAATAGGATTCAAACAAAAATGCAGATGCAGCTTTTGAAATACTATGTTTTCCAGGTATAGCCATGTGCAAACCATAAGACAAATGACATTTTCTTGCAGTTTATTTTATTCACCCTAGTAAATCTGAAATTGAGAATTAAATGCATTCTCTGAAGTGAGCTTATATAAGTCTAAGTACGTTTTTAACCTTGGATTATATACTTGAATTTATTACTTCTTATAAGTAATCTCAGAAAAGTAGACAGATTCTTTCAGTTTCTAAACCTCTTTAAGAGGAATGAACATAGGACACTAAACAAACTGTTGAAAATCTTTGAGTGAAAAACTTACAGTGAAGGTTTTTAACGTGAACATTAGTGTGAATTGCACTTAGCATAAAATGAGTCTAAATATAATCCCATTCTAAATTATTAAACTGACCTGAATATTGATACTATTCTTGCTAGTAGCAAGAAAAATAGACCTATGCATGATCCAAATTAAGCCTTTGCTCATGAGAGAGAAATGACCTTAGAAGAAGCATGATAGCTTTTATCTTCGTTACAAGAAAGAAAGGTAAGGTTTATGAAGAGGCAGCAAAGTTCTAGATGCCATGTTGACTGTTTTCACATACTTCATTTAATTCTCTTATTCTTATGAGGTAGTAATATTATGTCCCAAATTACTGGAACACTGAGAGTAAAACCTTGTGACTAGACTTTCCAAGTAGAAACTGTCAGAAACAGACTGTGAACACAAGAGTTCTTTGTTCTATACGAAACTTTTGCTGTAACTTGAATGAAAATATACTTACAATTTTCCACAGCAACTTATGATTAGAAAAGTTAATGCTTTACTCACTCAAGAATGGATTTTAAGGCAGAAATTATACAGATCAGAGGGAGCTAAGGTCAACAATTAAAATTAGATTTTTGTTTACTTAAAGAAATGAGTGTTGTAAGCACAAATATTCTGTAAAGGAAAGCTTTCTCCATTATTGAAGTGATGAAAAGAAGGCTGGCTCTCTACACAAGGAAAAATTTTCACTAGGGCCTTCTTCCTTGTCATTTATTTAGTTCAAGATTCCAAGTCAGCTGCATGACGTATACTCTGGTTCAAGAGAAGATTGTTGCCCTTATTGATTGTAAAGAAAATTTTATCTGTTTGATCATCATGAGAGCTGTTACTTTATTTAATGAAATTTATGACTATGATAATGCTAATTATTTACAAAAATTATCTTACAAATATCTTCTCATAATAGGAGTTACAAAAGAAACATGCTAAGGTAAAATTTTAAAGTATATAAAAAGCCCTTAGATGAATCTGGTAAGACATTAAGATACCCGATGGACAGGCACATATTTACCTATGTTAAAATGTATTAAAGTATTTGAAATCTTTCTACAATGTCCTCTAAATATGACATTTTCTTTATCATTCCTAAACTTGTTTTCTGGTAAGGACTTAGTTGTAGAAAATTGTATTACTTTAAAAACACATCTTACGGGCCAGGCGTGGTGGCTCACACCTGTAATCCCAGCACTTTGGGAGGCTGAGGTGGGCGGATCACAAGGTCAGGGAATCGAGACCATCCTGGCTAACACAGTGAAACTCCGTCTCTACTAAAAATACAAAAAATTAGCTGGGCGTTATGGTGGGCGCCTGTAGTCCCAGCTACTCAGGAGGCTGAGGCAGGAGAATGGCATGAACCCGGGAGGTGGAGCTTGCAGTGTGCCAAGATAGTGCCACTGCACCCCAGCCTGGGCGAAAGAGCGAGACTCCATATCAAAAAAAAAAGAAAGAAAGACATCTTATGAAATTATAAGTAGTAAAGGTAGACTGCTAGCTAATAGACACAAAGGGGAATGAAAAAAGCACATTTCGTTGTGGGGGAAATAAATTGCTTATAAATCAGCATTTCGGTCTTATCAAACACTAGTAGAAAGGTTGGTCAAATATGGCCAGTTCTAGTCATATTCTAAGTTTCAGAAAAGTGGTCCCTTTTTTAGGAAGACAGTTTCAGGAAATATACTGTGAATTAATGAATACCAGAAAATCATTAATTAGTGAAATACAAAATGAATGAACTACCTGCAAAATTATATTATGTCATGCTGCTTTAAAATAAAATAAATTATCAAGAATACTTTGTACTTACAATGTTAAAAAATCAATGTGTAATGCATTGTTCATTTTTTAGATCATAACTGACTTAAGCATGTTCAAGGTAGTTCTAATGTTAAAAATTCTCTCATCCATAATGCTAAGATGCATGGGAGTTGTACACACCAAAAGAATTTTAGTTGATTTTTTTTCTCATGTATCTGTCCTCTTAAGATTTTTTCTCAAAATAAATTCCCAACAGGCAAACCAAAGCTCAAAGATTGAAAGTTTTAATGGGAATAAAATGTGTTTTTTCATTTATATATTGATGTTTTTGAATACTTGGTTATCCACTCTGTGAGAATAATACTTGCTTTTTTCATGCTACCAATAATATCTCTTACCTAAGCTAAGGATATTTTTGTTTTATTCCATCTTTTCTTTCATTCTCACAGTTTGGTGTCCTGATAATTACCTGCCACAAAATTTTTTAAGAAACAAAATAAAACATGCAAATATCAGTGGATGAATTTTTCTCTAACAAGATTGTTTTGGTTTTCAACAATTCAAATTCACTAAATTTTCTACTTTCATACTTAATTGAGTATACCCCAAAATATCTGGGGTAATCAAATAAGAACATAAATCACACTTAAATTATAATTTTATTCCTTATTCACTTACTTTAGGAGAGTTCAGGTTTTTCTGGTCTTCATTCTATTGTATTGATTGACATACAGCTATGACACCCAACATGAGGAAGAAAGCTTATTTACCTAACACTGCGCTTCCTCCATATTGTACTGTTTTTGTATGAAAAGAAAGGAGTATGTTCTTGTTCAAGTCTTTTGCCATTGTTTAAATTTCGCTGGACTTTTCATTTATTGTTTTGTAAGAGTTTTAATATTTTGATTTCATGTCCATCACTGGAATCTTGTATCACAACTATGGTCTAGCTTGATTTCACATTATCTTAATAGTATCAATTGATGACAATTTTTACCTTTTACAGTTAGGTCTATATTATACCTGGAATTGATTTCTATGTATAATATGACATAGGAAATCAAAAAACTATTTATTTCTCACCTATGAATATACAATTAACATTATTGTTTTTAAAAAAATCTGCATTCAATTTATAACATCATTGTCAGAAATCAAATGGTTACATGTTAAGTGTTCTGGACTTCCTATATAGTCCCTTTAGCCTATTTATGTATTTTTGTGCCAATAGCAAACTGTTATTAGTTACTGTGGTTTTATAATGTCTCAATATATTGTAGTAAAACTCCTTCAAATTATTCTTATTCTTCAACATTATATTGGCTAGCTTTGGATCTTCATATTTTCATATGAAAAGTTTGGAAATCAGCTTGTTATATTCCTCAAAAATAATACTAAGATTGGTTTAAACTGAAACTGGAGATCAATTTGGGGGAAGTTGACATCTTTACAATATTTAGTTTTCCAAACCATTACAACATATAATCCTTCAGTTAATTAAAGTTCTTTTATAATTTATCTTAGTAATAGTTTGTAGATTTTTGAGATGCTTGAACATCTTACATTCAATTGACTACTTGATATTTTAAATACTGATATAAGTAGTATCACTTTATACTTTCTGGTGATTTGTTCCATGTATGGAATTAAATGGAATATCAAAATTATTTTTGTAATTTTTTGTATATTTAACAGGATGCTAAAAATCACCCGTTAATTCTAAACTTTTATCTCTGAATATTTTGTTTTTTCTATGTATACAATTATGCTGTTCATAACAATTAACAGTTTTATTTCTTATTTTTCATTTCTTCTGGCTTTTTGTTGTTGCTTTTTTTTTGCACTGAGGACCTGAATATAAATGTTGACCACAAGCATACTTTCTTTTCTTCCATTTTCAGTGGAAAGCTCTCATAATTCACCATGAAGTATAATATTTGGTATAGGAATTTCTAAATATAGTTAATTAAATTAAATAATTTTACTTTATTTTTAGTTTTCAGTTAAAATGATTCTTACTACATTTTTATATATTTAAGTGTTGTGTATATGTCAGTCAAGTCATGTTTATTATTTCTGTCGTTTAAATCTCCTATATTCTTGCTATTTCATCAATCAGTAATTGAGGGAGATGTGTTAATATCTTCCACTAATGTTGTGGAATTGCTTATTTCTTCCTGAAGTTCTTCACCTTTTAATTAATATATTTTCAAGCTAAGTTTTTGGATTCACATAGATTTAAAATGATATCTTTCAAGTATAAATGTCTTTGGTTCTATCAAATAATGTTTTAAAAACTACTTTGAAATACAGTATTTACTTTGTTTAGTATTTTCATAATGTTTTTCATTTCTTTTACTTTCAAATGTTCTGGATTATATTCCTTTTGTAAACAGCATATGGTGAGGTTTTTTAAAAATATATACAGTCTGACAGCCTTTGTTCTCTAATTGGATACTTGATACTTAGTCTAATATATATGGATTTATTATTTTTATTGATTGAAAAATTATAATTTTACCATTTATGGAGTGCAATGTGATATTTCACTATATGCCTACAATGTGGAATTATTAAATCAAGCTAATTAACATATCAATCACCTATCATTTTATAAAACATTTAAAATTTACTCCTTTCATTATTTTAAAATATACATTATTATTTACTATAGTTACTCTGCTGTGCAATAAATTTCAGTACCTATTTCTACTGTCTTAAACTTGCTACCCTTTAGTCAACTCACCATTCCCTCTCTTCCAATCCTCCCAGACTCAGGTAGTCATCATTCAACCCTCTACTCCTGTGAATTCAACTTTTTCAGATTCTACATGTAAGTAAGATGATGTGGTTTTTGTCCTTCTGTGCCTGGTTTATTCTACCTAGCATGATTTCCACCAGAGTCATCTCTGTTGTCAAAAATGTCAGGATTTCTCCTCTTTTAAAAGCTGAATAGTATTCCATTATTCATATATACCACATTTTAAACATTCATCCATCAATTGACAGGCACTTAGGTTCTATGCCTTGAACATTGTGAATAATGCTGCAATGAATATGGGAATGCAGGCATTCCTACAACATGCTGATTTCGGTTCCTTTGGTTTTGTACCCAGAAGTGGGATTACTGGGTCATATAGTAGCTATATTTTTAGTTTTTTGGGGAATCTATACACCATTTTCTATGATGACTGTACTAATTTACATGTCTACCAGCAATATACAAGAGTTTCTTTTTATCTGCATCCTTGACAAACTTATCTTTTATCTTTTTCATAAAAGCCATTCAAACATGTGTGAGGTGATGTCGCACTGTGGTTTTATTTTACCTTTCCCTAATGATTAGTGATGCTGAGCATTTTTTGGGTACGTGTTGGCCATTTGTATGTATTCTTTTGAGAAACGTCTGTTCTAGTCCTTTGCCCATCTTAATCTGGTTATTTGTTTTCTTGCTATTAAGTTGTTTTAGTTCCGTATATATTTTGGATATTAACCTCTTATCAGATGTATAGTTTGCAAATATTTTCTCCCATTCTATGGATGGTCCTTTCACTTTCTTAATTGTTTTCTATGCTGTACAGACACTTTTTAGTTTGATGCCGACCCATTTGTCTAGTTTTACTCTTGTTTCCTGTGTGTAGGACTGCTTAGAAAGATATATCATTATATCCCTCACATTACAATAATTTTTATATTTCAGTTTCTCTTAACTGTCTAATCATTAGTATCCCTTTTGTCTCATTTATACTTTGAAATGAACAATACATTATTTCATTTTCCCTTTTTTTAGTTTGTCAGGTGAAAGTTCCCATATTTTTATTATACAAGTCATCCCAGAGTGTCTATCCTTGCCTTGTCAGAATCTAATATTCTACATTTATTTTAAATCCACATAACATTATTTTGTTTTATAGAGTGAATATTTAGACTTACATATACATTTACCCTTTTATTTACTTTTCAGTCCCTTCTACCCTTCAGTTGTCTATAAGATTTTTTTCCCTCAGCTGGAAGAGTGGTCTTTAGCATTTCCATTGGTGCAGGCATGCTAGCAATTAGTTCGTTCAGCTTTTGTTTTCACTGGCACTATCTTTACCCTTTCAAATATCTTAAATTTTAGAATAACTTTATAAGTTTATAAAAATGTTTTAAAGGTAATACAGAGAGTTTCCATATATCCCTTACTCCTTACCCAGTTTCTATAATGTTAACATCTTCTATTGCTTCACTGTTTATCAAAAGTAAGAAATCAAAATTGGTACATTACTATTAACTACTCTCCAGATTTTATTCAGATTTTGCCAGTTGTTACATCAATGTCAACAAAGAAAATAAAATATCCAATTTGTAATTAATCCTGAAAAGGCAGAAAAAGAGGAAACATGGAACAAAGGAGAGATAAACCAATAGAAAACAGTTAGTGAGATGATAAACTTAAACCTATCCATGTCAATATTCCCTCAATGCAAATGTTAATGCATGTCTTCCTCATTGCAATGGCCATGTGCATATCAAAGACATTGAGAATCAAGGGATGATTTGAGATATTAACATATTGCATGCACTTTATTACAGGAGGCTATTCAACATTACCGAGCCTCATATTTTTTATTTTTAAGTTATTTTTATTAAGTTCCTAACTCGTGGAGTTTGTCTGACTACCAGAATTGCTCACCTAATGCTATGCCTGCTCTATGGGTAGCCTATCTTCTGATAGCAATTATTACCTTTAGTTTTAAAATTTTTCTATTTTAGAAAATTCACAGAGTACTAGTTTTAATTCTAGTGAAATTAGAATTTAATCATGAATTTAGAATTCACAATTCTCAACTGTGACCCTCAGCCATCTAAAAAAATTTCACCTAACCCAAAAGATTCATCACTGAGGAAACTGGACAACCTACATTCAGTACAATGTATTCAGCACTCTGCATGTTATTCCATTAAATCTTTGCAATATCATGAAGTAGAACTTATTATTTACATTTTATACATAAAGAAAATTAAAATAAGTGCTGATAAATAATTTGTGTTAAGCCACAGAGTAAGTACAAAGGTGAAATTCACATCCTCTTTTGCCTGATTTTAAGCCTATGTTCTTTGTATTTCAACTGCTTGACAAGGTGAAATCCATAATTTTTTTATTTTTACTTTTTTATTATACTTTAGGTTTTAGGGTACATGTGCACAATGTGCAGGTTTGTCACCTCCATAATTATTATCAGAAGAAATTTAGTAGAAAAAGGAAATAAAGGATGCAATTATTATAATGTTTTTGGTCTTATTGAATATCTCAGCTACTTTTCTCCAAGTTTCTGAAGATAAGTTAGAGATAATGACCTTTCATTCTGCCTGGGATAGTATGATCTTTCACCTTATTTGTGTTTCATTTTTAATTCTTTTACATAAGGGTACTGAGAAATGTACAATACAGTGAGAAATAGAGACCAACTTTAATTTATGCATTGCTATCTTTCTAGAAAATAAAACTAGACCAGAAATTATTCACTTTAATCTAGGAGAACACACACACACACACACACACACACACACACACACACACACACACACATCACTTAGCTATTATAGAATGGAAATGCCTCTGGAAATAAAATTTTATTTAAAATAACATGTAGCACCTGATGATAAACCGTTTTCTAGTCTGAAAAAATTGCACATAGTGTTCATTCTCAGATGTGAGCTTGTAATCTTTTTTTTGAGACTATGTTTTCCACCCAGATAACATCTTTAGAAGTAAATAGCGTGCTCAAAGTTTCTTTTTTTTGAATCAAGTAAATAATGTATAAATATTGTACACTATTTTAACTTATTTAGTAACTTAATTTAGCAACTTTATGCCAATAGAAGTATTATACTTTAGACTATGCTATTCAACTCAGTTTAATTAAGCATATATTTCTAGAAACCTTGTTTTGTAAAAGGCATTCTCGTAGTCAAAGCAAAAATGATATTACTTATCAATATTTAATGATTCATGTAATCGGTAAAGTATCATTGGTATTTTTTCCTCATATTAGATATGATACGGTTGTAACCAATCATAGAGCTCTGGAAAACATTTATTTACACATTGGTTTTACATAGAAATATGCAACCTAATAAAAATTTAATTACATTAATCAAGAAATATTACTGTCAAGTCTATTCTCACAGCAGCTTCACCAACACCCATCTTTTAACCCTGAAGATAAATTACATCAAAAAACAAATTGCAATCAGAATGACACTTGGCAAGCTTGAAATCAGAGGAAGAATTAAATTGGTAATGAAACAGTTAATGGCTTTGGACTCTGATAACCTAAAATTTATATGATTTCATTTTATAATCACCCAAACTGAATCAGTTAAGCTTATAAATATTGTTATATGTAATAGTAAGAATTGTTTGTGCTTCAAAATATACATTAAATGTGTGTATGTGTATATATATATGTATACTCACATATCTATGATGGTTTTAATATTCTTAGTGTTTTTCATCTTTGAGGTCTTAAACACTTCTTTAGGGATGATAAAGCACAAGTATCAACAATGATTATATTTTATCACAATATATATGAGGGAAAATCAAATGTCAATAAAATGTATTCAATTGGACATTTCAAACATGCTCTAGAAAGAATCTCGTACTGCTTCCAATCAAATAGAATTTCCTTAACTTTTCATCATTTTATTATAATACCTAACAAAAGAGGTGACTGTTATTTAATATTTTAGAAATCTACAGGGCTTAATATGTCTAACTGCAGTAGAAAGTAAATTCTATAAGGTAGCAACATTAGCTGTCATATCCACCCTATATTCTTAGTGCTTAGAACCTTGCCTGGCACAGATTGCTGCTTAATAAATGTTTATAGAATTCTGAGAATAAATAAAAGCACTTTTGAAGCATTTTGCTGGAAGTTAAAACTGATCGTAAGACCTTCACATTGAAATAGCATTTTAGACACTTATTTTATGCAAATTGATTACACATCTGCTATTTGCATGATGTTATGTTAGACAGTGTCAAGAATATAACTGTTAAGAAGGTATGGGCCGGGTGCGGTGGCTCGCGCTTGTAATCCCAGCACTTTGGGAGGCCGAGGCAGGCGGATCACGAGGTCAGGAGATCGAGACCACGGTAAAACCCCGTCTCTACTGAAAATACAAAAAAATTAGCAGGGCGTGGTGGCGGGCGCCTGTAGTCCCAGCTACTCAGAGAGGCTGAGGCAGGACAATGGCGTGAACCCGGGAGGCGGAGCTTACAGTGAGCCGAGATTGCGCCACTGCACTCCAGCCTGGGCGACAGAGCAAGACTCCATCTCAAAAAAAAAAAAAAAAAAAGAAGGTATGATAGTATGTAGTTAATAAATACTGATTTTATTTATTTTAAAATAAATATTTCATTTCATGGTTCTAAAATATTAAAAATTAATGTACGTTGGCTTACAAATTTGATGATATGAAGACAAAATGTAAATTAGACATTTTAGCCTCAAACTGAGCTAAAATCACTGTCAATATTTTGATGCACTCATTAATATTTAATATATCTATGTGTAGTTAAACATTATGAAGAACTGGGCTTTAAAAAAATGTTTTGCCCCATTTTGTCAAACAGTGTTTTCTATCATTTTAACAACTTAACATTGTATCTTAGACATTTTCTCTTGTCATCAAAAGTTTTGGATGCAAATAATTTTAAAAAGTGTACAGAAGTAAGTCATATTTATTAAATCCCCTATTTATTCATTAAATAAATATTAATTGAGAACTTACAAGGTGCCACATACTATTTTATTTATGCAAAACAAAGATCCTGCTAAAGTTTACATTCTATTGAAAATTCATAGACAACAGCATGTATGTATGTGTTAAGTGGCAGTGCAATGGTGCAGGATATACAGGGCAAGAGGATAGAATAATTGGAGTGAGGGCTGCACTATACACTATTAGCAGAAAGAAGTCAGGGAAGACTTCTTTCCAAGGGTGGCATTTGATTAGAGAACTGAAGAAGTGAAGGAGACACTGAGGGGAGGATCTGAAGGAAATGCCTGTTAGGCAGAAGAGTTATTGCAAATGCTGAGGCAGAACCTTGCTTGAAATATTTGAAGGATGACAAAAGAACAAGGCAGGAGTGGAAGAAAGAAACCCCTAAGAGGATAAAGTGGCCAGGTGACATAGGGCTCTGAAGGCTGTATTGGATTTCGAATTTTATTATTAATGATCAGCCAGTCATGCAAAGTGATGGGACCTGGCTTGCTTTATGAAATGATGGTCTATGGAGGATAGACCATAAAGACTCCAGAGTGACCACAGGAAGAACAACCAGGAAAGTATGGCCTGGGTAAGAAATTATAGTGGCTTGAACAACTGTGATTGCGGAAGTGAGAAATAGTCAAATTCTGCATATTATCTTTTGTAGAGCTGAAAGGATTTTATGACTGACCACTGTGGGGTGTCCATGAAAGATAAATCAAGCATGATGCCAAATATGTTATTTGAGCAAATGAAAACTAGGGAGTTACCTTGGTAGGAAGAACAGGTTGAAAATCAGCAGTTTGGTTTTGAACTAGTTAAATTTTAGATGAGTACTTGAGATTCAAGTCAAAATGTCAAGAATTTGAGAATTTGGATCTCAGTGAAGTAATCTGGGCCAAAGACAAAACTTTGGGAGTTAACAGTTAATGGATGGTGTTTTCATATTGGAGGGGATCCAAGGGACTGTATGGAGAGGTGAGGATTGCCAATGCCCACACTCTGAGCAAATTCTACAGGTAGAGTGTAGGAACCCAAGGAGGACGCAGGGTAGGGAACAAAAGTAAGAGGCTGGAAAATTTTGAGATATGAAGAAAGAGTGGTATACCAAAGGAAGAAAATTAAGGGTGTTTACAGAAGAATGAGGCAATCAAGAGTTTCAGATGCAGCTGTCAGATCAGCTAATAGGAGAGCTAAGTAATAACCCCTGAAGTGACAACTAAAGGACATAGTCACTGTGAGAAGGATTTTGGTAGACTGGCAGGACTGATGTCTGACTGGAGTGTGTTTAAGATAGAGTGAGGCTAGAGAAAACGGGGAAAGAAAATATAGCCTAAAATTTGAGAAGCTTTTCTGAAAATGAGGGCTTGGACAGATTGGGCATTACCTGGTGGGAAATGCGCTTTTATCAGAAGGGCTTGTTCAAAGACAGGCAATATGATTTTATGTTTGCATGATAATATAAATTATACAGGAGAGAGAGCACTACTGATGGTGAAAAGGAGAGAAGCCAAGGCAAGTATGAGTTTCTGGAATAAAGAGCAGGTGTATGATCTTGTGTGTAGCACTGAGGTTGGCTCCACATGAGAATGTGGAAAGTTTAATTCATTACAATTGAAAAAATGCTCAAGGTACATGTGTTATGCTACAGTTTATATTAAAAGCACTAGGAAATTTCTTGTTATTCTATTTACCCAATAAAATAAGATACAAGCCCATCAACTGCATTTGACAGGAAAAAAAAAAAGAAAATTTTGAGGTATGAGGAAAAGTAGATTATGTGAAATAATCATCTAGGAGAGTGACAGAGTAAATAGCAGTATTGTCAGGCAGCACTAAGAGATTAATTTTTTTTCTTCAAGTTTTATTTTAAGTTCTGGGGTGCATGCACAGGATGTGCAGGTTTGTTACACTGGTAAACATATGCCATGATTGTTAGCTGCGCACCATCACCTAGGTATTAAGCCCAGCATCCATTAGCTATTCTTCCTGATGCTCTCTCTCCCCTTCCTCCAACAGGCTCCAGACTGTATTGTTCCCCCCAGTGTGTCCACGCGTTCTCATCATTTAGCTGCCACATTTTTTTTTTTTTTTTTTTTGAGGTGCAGTCTCGCTCTATCACCCAGGCTGGAGTGCAGTGGTGCGATCTCGGCTCACTGCAAACTCCGCCTCCCAGCTTCACGCCATTCTCCTGCCTCAGCCTCCCGAGTAGCTGGGACTACAGGCGCCCGCCACAATAGCCGGCTAATTTTTTTGTATTTTTAGTAGAGACGGGTTTCACCGTGTTAGCCAGGATGGTCTTGATCTCCTGACCTCGTGATCCGCACGCCTTGGCCTCCCAAAGTGCTGGGATTACAGGCGTGAGCCACTGCACCCGGCCTCAGCTACCACTTTTAAGTGAGAACATGCAGCGTTTGGTTTTCTGTTCCTATGTTAGTTTGCTGAGGACAACAGCTTCCAGCTCCATCCATGTCCCTGCAAAGGATATAATCTTGTTCTTTTTATGGCTGCATAGTATTCCATGGTATATAAGTACCACATTTTCTTTATCCAGTCTATCACTGATGGGCATTTGGGTTGTCTTATTACTATTGTGTTTCAAATATGTGGCTATTATATAATAATTTTTATATTTAAGTTGTTTACAATTTTTCAGTTACAAATAATTGCAATGTGAATTCTTACATATAAATCATGTTTTGCAACATTGATTAATTTTCTTAAAGTTTCTAGCTGTTCAATTACTTCATCAGATGGCATACGTTATTTGTACCTTGAAATGTATTGCAAATTTTTTTTTAATTTAATTAAATTTTTAAATTTAAGACGGAGTCTCACACTGTCACCCAGACTGGAGTGCAGTGGTGCGATCTTGGCTCACTGCAATCTCTGCCTCCCAGGTTCAAAAAATTCTCCTGCCTCAGCCTCCCAATTAGCTGGGATTATAGGCACCCACCACCACGCCCAGCTAATTTTTTGTATTTTTAGTAGAAATGGGGTTTCACTATGTTGGCCAGGCTGATCTCAAACTCCTGACCTTGTGATCTGCCTGCACTGGCCTCTCAAAGTGCTGGGATTATTGGCGTGAGCCGCTGTGCCTGTCCACAAAATGTTTTTAAAGGTGTACATGCATTTTGATCTTTACTAGTCATGTGTGCACATTCTTGCAATGTGAATAAAAGACAAATAAAAATTTGTCTCTTAATAATTTTGGATACATGCAATATCCAAATTATACAACTGCATTTTAACATTGGATTAACAACTATGAAGTTTACTCACAAGTAATTCAATATCTATTTTATAGTCATAAAAAGTTAGATAAAAATGTGGTTTATAGGCTGAGTGTAGTGGCTTACATCTATAATCCCAGCACTTTGGGAGGCCAAGGTGGGAGGATTGGTTGAGGCTCAGAGCTCAAGACCAGCCTGGGCAACCTAGTTATACCCTATATCAGATAAATAAATAAATAAATATAAAAAAGAAATCATATATTAATAGTAATTCTATGTAAATGGTAGAATTATGAATGACAATTTCTTCTTTACACATTTCTAAATTTGTAAAACTTTCTGATAGAAAATGTGCTACCTTATAAAAAGAAAATAAACATTGCCATTTTAAGGAGAACATATATTTCTTATCCTACAGCATAATGAAGGTAGGAAATGTAGAAGCATGTATATACACATACATACACAGGAACAACATAATTTTAAAATCATCAGTTCCACTAGACAAGCGTAATAAAAGTACTCTTGGGAACAAAGAAAATGGAAAGATGGTTTCATATTGAGAGTGGGTTACCAGGGGGAACTTTACTAAGCATAAGACGTTTGGGTAAAAAAAGGATAAGAGGATTTTAAGAGATTAGGAAGTTCATTTTGGACAAAGAAAATATGGGAAATGAAGGCACACAGCCCATTAGAGAACCTGGACCATCTAGGGAGGATATAAGCAGCCAAATGCAAAGGCAATGGGAATATGTTGGAATCTAGGTGGAGGCTTGAGAGCTCATGGTTTTGGATAATGAGCCTAGGAGACAATCATTTAGAATGCAAGGATTTAATGATGCCAATAATGATTGGTAATTGAATCTCAGATATACTAAATGCCACGTATGACCCATATTCTAATCAATGGCATCATCTGTATCACACATCTGCATATAGGACAAATAAAATTTGTAAAGATGCAGATAAAGTGCTTAGCACAATGTCTGGCACATAGCCATACTCACCATATAATAACTGTCATTATTGTTGCTATTGGCAATAAAATCACTGAGAAAATGAAAAGGCTGCAGTAAAAAGACTATGGATATTTGAGAAAGGCAGACTACATTTCAATCCTCACCTAAACACTTGCTAGTTGTGTTGACATGGTAACTAATTTAACTATTCTGAACTGCCTTTTCTTAATCTGTAATGCAGAGACAATAAAGGTTATTTATATAATTTTTTAAAGAATAGAGATAGAGATAATTCATATAAAATAACTAACATGGAAATTAGCAGGTATCAAATGTTTACAGAACAGCAACTATGTTATTATTATTACTGATTCTGATTCTGCATTAATAGAAATTCAGGTACTTCTTTAGTTCCCATGAGACCATCTG
Source organism: Hylobates moloch (assembly GCF_009828535.3). Lineage (NCBI taxonomy): Eukaryota > Metazoa > Chordata > Mammalia > Primates > Hylobatidae > Hylobates > Hylobates moloch. The sequence goes on along the minus strand of NW_026652290.1, from coordinate 84,029,167 downwards.
AGGCCCAACATATATTTTGCTACAACTGAGAAATAAATAAAAAGAGGTGTCTGGTAGACTATTTTTCATATTTAAGAGAGAGTACTTGGAAAAAAGAGCTCAGAGTCTCTGCAAGTGATTAATTTTGGTACAAGCAATACTGTTTCTGGCAGAGGAAGCTGAGTATTCAGCATTGTGACTAAGCCAGTCCCAAAGACATTATGGAACAGAACAAAGAGGGGTCTGAAACATCAGGAAATGAAGAGAGCCAGCATCTTACTGAAGGAAAAAAAGAGACAAAGGGAATTGAACAAGAAATAGGTTTTAGTGACATAAGCTTGTTTATGTCCTTGTCCTTTACACAGTTCTGAAGTTTCAGTACAAACTTCTGTAACTCATAGCCATTAAGGCTATACATTACCAGGAATTCTCAGAGACCTGATTCACTTATTACTAGAGCGATAATAAGTTGTTTACTTGAATATATGTACATAATCTTTAACCCCCAAACTGACTTTTAAATGTAGAATTTGAAGAAAAAGATAACTATGATCTATTACAGCTCTATAATATTATGATTCTTTTAAATTATATCCAGTTATATCCTAGTATTAAAAAAATTCTGATGTCAGCATTCAGAGATAGTTTTATTTTGTTTCGTTTATTCTATTCCAGACCTGGCTAGCAAAAGAATCGTATCTAAATTCCACCCTCATAAAAATTAATGTCATGTGACTATATGGATTAACCCTAATAGCATCTGGTCATTCAAGTATAAATTTTTATTATCTTAAATGAAGGCATAAATCAAATAACTAAGTTTGTATGGTACTACAGACTGTGTTTTCTTTTCTCAGTAGTCACATACCCATTTTTCATGTAATAGAATATCTTGATGAAAGTTGTAAAGATATTCAGGGTTTAGGTAACAAAATACTAAATAACAAATTACAAAATTATTCTTCTACAAGAGCGCTTTAGCATAAAGTTCCTAGAATATCCACTCATGCTCAGGGATATTTCCATCGGACTCTGCCATATACACTTATTTGCATGGGGTTTGTTAAGCCTGTGATCAATAAAGTTATCTGTGTCAACATTTGGAGTGTATTTGTGAATTGTGATTCATTTGAAGATTGGTGTTCATTTTTAAAGATATGGCCAATACAATCTGTGGCCAATAACAGATACTGTACCATGATTAAAAAAACGGACCCACTGTGAAAAATGCCATGACATGTAAGGCACAAGTCTGCTACCACTGAAGATAAGCTTGACTTGGCAGCAGGTCCTGGGTACAGAGGGGCAGTAGAGTGGACCTTGATGTAAGCAGAGCCTGTGCTCAGCTTCTTCGTGTACGAGAGTCTTCTCCCTCCTCACTGAATGCCTCCATATCCTGAGAAGAACCTGAAGGAAAATATGAAATAAACACCTCTTCTGGGCCCAGATATCTGAAATATATGTTTCTCTCCAAAAACAACAAAACGAAAAAACATTTTCAAGAGAAGTAAAAAGTGTTTGTTTCTCTTCCAACAACAGAGAAGTGGCCATCAGTTATGGGAAAACAGATACCAAAAATTTTGAGCAAACTGAATCCAGGAGGTGCTTAACATAAAAGTGCAGATCTTATCTCTATGTGGAAAACCTCAAATAGCCATAGGCAGACAGGTCATTGTAGGCAGCTGTAGGCAGACCCAGACAACCATCTGGAAAGAGGCCTGGGAACAGTATGAAGATAGAAAATCTGGAATAGTGTCTTAGTGTGCTTGAGCTGTCATAACAAAATACCACAATCTAGGTGGCTTAAACAACAGAAATTTATTTTCCCACAGTTCTGGAGGCTAGATGTCCAAGATCAAGGTTCTGGCCAATTTATTCCCTGGTGAGGTCTCTCTTTCTGACTTGCAGACAGCTACCTTCTTGCTATGTCATTATATGGTCTTTCCTTGGTGCAGGAGATCACAGAGAGAGAGAGAGAGAAAGAGCTGAGGGTTAGGGCTTCAACATATAAATTCTGGATGTACACAATATTCAGTCCATAGCAAGAAGATTATCAAGCACAGATAGGTTTGAATCAAATAAAACACCTGCAACGGAGCACAAAAGGGCAGGAAAAGGTGCGGCCAGGGCAAAACTAACTTGAATTACTGTATGATTTCTTAGAGACACAGAAGAAAGTGAGATCAGCTCTGCATTTGCCAGGTGGTACTATTGACCTAGCAGACATAGAGAAAAAAAAATGTTTAAAGTTAAAACTTTATGGGAAATATAACTTACATACTGATAAGAAAGGAAGATTAGAGAGAATAAGTGACTTGTTAAAGATCACATGGCTTATTAATAGCCAAACCCAAACAGCATCAAGTGTAAATAAATTATGTGTGTGGGTGTGTGTGTATAAAATGTTTGTGTGTGTGTATGTGTGTGTGTGCATTCTATCCTTGAACTACACGGGCTTGAACTGCATAGGTCCACTTATACATGGATTTTTTTCAATAAATATAATGGAAAATTGCTTGGAGATTTTTGTCAATTTGAAAAAACTCACAAACTACGTAGCCCAGAAATATCGAAAAATTAAGAAACAGTTAGGTATGTCATAAGTCCATAAATTATATGTAGGTGTTAATCTATTTTCTCATTAATATATACCAATCTATTAGGAAAAGTTAAAATTTATCCAAACTTACACAGTTCTCACGTATTTTTCATCATGTTTAATCCAATACTGTAAACCTTGAGAAACACCGTGGGACCCATAAAATATGCCACTAGTGATGTTGGAAGCACTCCCAAGAAAAAAAGAAAAAAAAAGTCATGATGTTACAAGAAAAAGTTGAACTGCTTGACATGTAGCATAGATTGAGGTCTGCAGTTGCGGTTGCCTACCATTTCTAGATAAATGAATCTGGCATAAGGATTGTTTTAAAAAGGAAAAAAAAAAAAAATTGAAGGCATTGCTGCAGCTATACCAACAGGCACAAAGCCTTGCATTCTTTGAGAAATACCTTTTTAACTTGTACTGAAAATGCAGCTTTTATGTTGGTACAGGATTGCTATAAGAAAGGCATACCTATAGGCTAATATGATTTGAGAAAAAGCAAAATCAGGATATGAAAAAATCATAAGATAAAAGAAGGTAAAGGACCTAAAGCTGTAGAATTTTTTTTAATTTCAATAGATTTGGGGAAGTGTGTAAATTTGTTTTTATGGATAAGTTCTTTTTAGTGGTGATTTCTGAGATTTTGGTGAACCCATCAGCAGAGCAGTGTACCCTCTACCCAGTGTGTAGTCTTTTCTCCCTCACCCCATTCTACGCTTTTCTGAATCCCCAAAGTCCACTATATCATTCTCATCTCTTTGCATCCTCATAGCTTAACTCCTCCTTATAAGTGCAAACATACGGTATTTGCTTTTCTATTCCTCAGTTATGAATTTAACGTCAGTAAAGGGTAGTTTGATAATTTTAGAAGGAGGTTTGGCTTTTGAAATATCAACTGGAGAAGGAGCTTCTGCCTACTAAAAGGCAGCAGAGTTCCCAAAACCGTTAAGAAAATTATTCAGGAGGAAGGATATCTACCTGAACAGATTTTTAGTGGAGATGAAAGTACCTGATTTTTGGAGAAAATGCCACAAAGGACATTTATTACTAAGGAAGAGAAGTCAACACCAGGATTTAAGGCAGAAAGAGATCGGCTAACTCTACTGGTTTTTTGCAAATGCAGTTGGGTTTATGGTCAGGGCTGCCCTTATCTATAAAGCTCAAGCCTTGAAGGGGCAAAGCAAATACCAGCTGCCAGTTTTTCTGTTGTACAGCAATAAGGTCTGGACAATGAAATCCCTTTTCTGGATTGGTTCCATTGATGCATTGTCCCTGAAGTCAATAAGTACCTTCCCAGTAAGAGACTGCCTTTTAAAGTTCTTTTGATATTGGACAATGCCACCCAGAACCCCAGGAGTTTAATACCAAAGGTGTCGAAGTGGTCCACTTGCCTCCAAATTCAAAGTCCCTAACTCAAACTCTAATCAGGGGGTCATAAGAGTCTTAAAGTCTTGTCATACACATTATCAAAAGGGTTATCATAATACAGAAGAGAACTACAGAAAGAACATCATAAAAGTATGGAAGGATTACACAGCTGAAAATGCCACCATAGTTACAGAAAAAGCCATGAAAGTCATCAAGCCAAAAAACAAAGCAAAAAAAAACCCTGCTGGAGAAATCTGTGTTCCGATATTGTGCATGACTTTACAGGACTGACAGAGTCAATCAGGGAAATCATGAAAGCATTTGTGGATACGGGAAAAAAAAAAAAAAAAAGGTGGAGGACGAAGTGTTTCAAGATATGGGTCTTGGAGAAATTCAAGAGTTAATAGACACCACGTCACAGGAATGAACAGAAGATGACTTGATGGAGATGAGTGCTTCTGAACCAGTGCCAGATGATGAAGAAGACATGGAAGCAGCAGTGACAGAAAACAAATTGGCATTAGACAATCCAGCAGAAGGGCTCAGATTATTCAAGCCTGCTTTCGACTCTATTACAAAATGAACCCTTTATGATACACGAGCTGAAACTAAAACAAATGGTGGAAAAAGCATTGGTTCCATACAGAAATATTTTTAGAGAAATGAAAAGGCCAAAAAGTCAGACAGAAATTATGATTTATTTCCATAAAGTTACACCGAGTGTGCCTGCCTCTCCTGCCTCCCCTTTCACCTCCTCCACCTCTTCAACCTCTACCACTCTCCTTTTCCTCTTCAGACTACTCAATGTAAAGACACCTGGGATGAAAACCTTTATGGTGATTCACCTCCACTTAATAAAGAGCAAATATATTTTTTCTGTCTTATAATATCCTTAAATAACATTTTCTTTTCTCAGCTTCCTATATTGTAATACAGTACATAGTATATATAACATACAAAACATGTGTTAATTGACTTTATGCTATCAGTAAGTCTTCCAGACAACAGTAAACTGTTAGTAGTTCAAGTTTTGGGGAAGTCAAAGTTTTATGCAGATTTTCAATTGTGTAGGAAGTTGGCACCCTTAACCCCTGCATGGTTCAGGTCTCACTTGTGTATGTTCATATATATATGAACACATATATATATGAACATACACACACACATACACATATATATATATATATTTCACATACAGTATTTCTTACATTAAAATTGCCATATTTCTGTAATATAAAATCATATAATCCTAACCTTTCTATTATCCATTTCATTATTTCTATTCCATTATGCTTCACTTTCCACCATTACCACCAGAATCATTGTGCTAAATAAAAGAGGGGTCAGATGAACTTGTAAAACTCACTGGAAATTATTCCTTAGGCATTACAATGATTTTCACTTTTAGGCAATTCTTGAAAATCTAAACTGACATATAAGAAACATGTATCTTAACAGATACCGCCTGCTGACTACACAATATCAATAAATAAAGTCATGCTGGCAGGCTTGTCTGTATGATGCTTAAGAGAATCACATTTCTGAATAATCAGAAGCCTATCTCTGAAATCAGAAGATATGTTTTAAATGTACAAAGAAAACGTGGAAAAATAATTCAAATAAACACATTAAACCTTTAAGGTTCCATTATTTTAAGATAAATGGCCCAATTCTGATTAAAACCTTTCCCTGTCTAATTAGCCATATATTTCATTATACAGTTTTTTATTCAAGGGATACTTTGTATTTTTTTTACATTATTTTGTATTTGTTATTTTACTGTCCCCAAACAGTGGCTTTGCCCACTATAAGGGATAATTACTAGTTATGCAAACTCATCTTATTGACAGAATTCCCAAAAATCAGCTGGTTTTATTTTAGTGAGTGACCAGATACTCACAGCTATACAACAATTTAAAGGCAAAGTAATGATTACGTCTAACTCCTAACTCCTCAGTAGTTCAGGGTGTTCTTTTGCTAGCACATATATTCCCAGATCTTTTATCTTTTCATATGTATCCTTTCACTCCTTACCGATGTGCAGCCCATTTCTGTCTCAAGGGTCACCTAAAACCTGCCTAAACATTGACTCCACCCTCACATCCCGGAGAGAAATCACTTCTTATTATGTATTTTGTGTTCTGAATTTTTGCTCTGTTTCCCTTTGACCCAAACATTGAGTTAGATGATTAGATTATTTCGTGCTTATTGCATAATGAAAGACGACGCCGTATCATTTAGGATTGAATTCAACTGCTAGCAACAGAAAATTCAACTCAATTGAGTTTGAATTCAGTTTAGGGATTTATTTAACTCACATGCATTGAAGTCCAGAGCTGGGCGGGTGCTAGACATGGAGCAGGTGCTCCATGAGATCATTTGGACCTGCGGCAATTCTGCTTTCTGCTCCACCACCCTCACATTTGTCTCCTTAGGATTACCAGATGGCTGCTCAATTACAGGCACCAGGCCTGCTTTTAATGCAGGGACAGGGAAGAAGGAAGAAAGGCTATATCAGCTGTGCAAGTCCGTCTTTTTCAGGAAAGCAAAAGCTTTTGAAATAAAATGCTGTAAATTTACATTTATGTTTTGTTTTACTCTGCTTTGCGTTGATATAAAAGAATACTACACAGTGGGCAATGTATAAAGGAAACAAATGTATATCTCACAGTTCTGAAGGCTGGGAAGTCCAATATCAAGGTGCTGGCAGCTTGCAAGGGTCTTCTTCGTGTGTCATGCCACGGAGGGAGGTGTAAGAGCAAAAGAGCATGTGCAAGAGGGAGAGGAAGGGAGCCAAATTCATCCTTTTACCTGGAATCAGCTCCCATAATAACTAACCCACTCCTGTGATAATGACATTAATCTATTCATGAGGGCAGGGCCCTCGTGAACTCATCACTTCTTAAAGATCCCACCTCTCAACACTGTTGCATTGGGGATTAAGCTTCCAGCACAGGAATTTGGAGGGACACATTCAAACCATAGCATGTTTCATTGGTGAAATTATGTTTCATGGCCACACCTACTCCCAAGGAAGGCTGGGAAAATGGCTTCTTATCTCAGGCACATTGCTTCCCTGAATATAACCAAGGGGGAAATTTGTTAAAGGATACAAAACTACAGCTAGATAGGAGGAGTAAGCTCTAGTGTTCTATACCAATCTAGCATGACTATAATTAACTATGATATATAGTTTCAAATAACTAGAGGATATTAGATGTCCCCAATACAAAGAAATAATAAATATTGGCTAATTACCCTGGTCTGATCACTTTATATTATGTGGCAAAATAGCACTACATACTCCACAAATATGTATAATTATTATGTTAATTTAAAAATAAATAAAATTTTTTGAAAAGATAATTTTAATAAACTGAAAAGATTCTATTAACAAGGAAGAAAGAATAAATGTATATTGAGAGACAACTAACGGTGTGGTATAAACCCTCACGTGATGCCGGATATTGTGCTCAATCATATGCAAATTTCTTTCTAAGGATCATTGTTATTAATACTCAATAGGGAGTACTTTTTGTTCTACTTCTCACTGTACTTGGTTTACTCTACCCACTTTTTGATTTTGGGATTGCATCACCAGTTTCAGATTTTGTCTTAAAGGGAATTTGAGTTTGGATGTGCAGATGCTAGAGCCATGTAAAAGCAATTAGGAATGTCAATGACTTCCAGTTACCCCTGCTCTTAGAGAACCTATGCCCCTTCTAATTGTTTTAGCTTGTCTCAGCTGCCTATGAAGAGCTGCAAGAGCTTGGGTTGGCAATGATTTTTCCACGTCTTAAATTGATCATTTAAGATGCACTGTAATATCATTTAAACATATAGTTCTAAAGGGTGTCTCAAGGTCAGAGAAATGCCCCACAACCTTAGCTAACCACACATGGGGCAGATAGCAATTCTATAAGCCAAACTCTATTTCCCATAAACTTTGACACAGAACACATGATTCATCTGTGAGGTTATGGGGGTAAAAAATGTGCTCAGGTTGTTTTTCACAGGGGCAAAATGAAGAAAAAAGAATTTCCATAGGGTAATTCTACATAAAGAGGAAACAGCTCTATTGAACCTTTGCCAATGTAGAATTCTCAAATTGGTACACTTACTCAGAACAAGAAATAAATAAGTTACCTTTAAAGAGAAAATTTCTAAAAACAGTTGCATTTTTACTCATATTAATATTTCTTAGTCTCTCAGTTTATGTACATCACTTCTCAGAATACGTAGCATTTTGGTGAGCAAGAGAGGATGAGTGTATTCAAATGTAACCACTATGTGCTCTTAAAAAGACAGAAATGTTTTCCTGAAAGGGACATTGCATCAACATCACTGTTTCTGTGCTCAATCTCAGAATATTTCTGCATACACTGTACACTCTGGGCCTAGAATTTTCCTTGTGATGAGTAAAGAAAGTCTTTGACCTCGTCCAGAGCTTGCCCTGGGCTTTCATTTTTATTATTTCAAACAAATTTTATAAACTGCCTACGCTGTATCATGTTTCTCATAAACCGGGAATATAAAAGCAGGAAAGATGGTGGCCCCACCATAAACAGCAACTTTTGAAGACAGTGACAAGGTAAGCAGGAGAGGCATGCTCAGGGGAAAGGATTATGGAGAGGACCGTAGGTAAGAACTTAATCAGGGGATAAACAGGAAGTCATGTGTGGGTTTTAAAAAATTGCAATTAGAACCTCATCACAGACATCACAGACCGCAAACACATAATTTCTTTTTTTTTTCTCTTTGTTGTACCATCTATTTCAATATAAACTTACAGTTTTAAGGCTCAGTTAAGGAGCCAAATAATACATCTGTGAAACTATCCTCCATTTTAACTATAAGATATATAATTTGTTGGCCAGGCACGGTGGCTCACACCTGTAATCCTAGCACTTTGGGAGTCCGAGGTGGGCAGATCATGATGTCAAGAGATCGAGACCATCCTGGTCAACATGGTGAAACCCCACCTCTACTAAAAATACAAAAAATTAGTGTGGTGTGGTGACACGCACCTGTAGTCCCAGCTACTTGGGAGGCTGAGGCAGGAGAATCACTTGAACCTGGGAGGCAGAGGTTGCACTGAACTGAGATCACACCACTGCACTCCAGCCTGATGACAGAATGAGACTCTGGCTAAAAAAAAAAAAAATATATATATATATACACACACACACACACACACACACACAAAATTTGGATTATTTAACCTTTATTATCATCTTGTGCATTTTAATACTTCTTGTTTGCAATTTGTGTAGGCTTCCTTTTGAGTTAGAGTGATGTCTTATATGTTCTTATAGCCCATGGTGCCTTACCACAAGTACTCAATACCAATTATCTTTCATGGATCCCTCTTGGTCTCATCTTCCACCCTCCACTCTATAGAATACTTGATGGTCCTTTGGCAAACTCCCTCCAAAATACTATTCCAGCTGCATATTGACTATTTCCAACTCTCCTTATCTTATGCCCCTTCCGAGGCTTCTTTTGTTCATGATTATTAGAATTCTAGTGATGCACATATTTTGATTTGCCAAAATCCTATGGAATTATGAAATTAATTACTTCAATCTAAGAATACCAACTCTAAAAATACCTGCATTATAGGGGACAAGGATCTCTCCTCTATGTGGTTATTTTGCTGTTTACGACTAATAGCAAAGTCTTGTATGGGGATGTTCACATTTGAGGTTATGTTTGGGTTTTTAAACTCTAATTCTGACATGCGTTTTACTGTTTATGATGAGAATTTATAGGCTGATGTTCCTGATGTTTTCCATGAATAATTGATTTTGACATGGTTAAGTTCTTCTAGATCTGAAGTTGTGAATTTTACTTTGGGTGATTTCAGAGATCATAAACTTCTTATTAATTTGATATTGCAAATTTGTAATTTGCTTCATACAGGAAGAAGTCTCAAGCAATAGCTTCAGATAAATCATTAAATCTTTGCAGAAAAAGTTGTGTCCACTATGTGTTCATACTAAAATTACCTGCATATGTGGATGTAAACATTTGTGCATGTATATGGGTGCATATATATGCATGTATATGTATGTCTAGATATGTATGCTTGCATATATATATATGCATATGTATGTTTACAATTGGGTATACATGTAAATTCTGGTACACTTGTGTTGCTTGGAGACAAATAATTTTGACAGACTTTGTTGTTATTATTCTTATTCCCTAATAAGGTTTATTATCTTCAGAAGAATAGGTGAGAAGTTACATAATAATTATAAAATAGAATAGTCTTCAGACATTTCCCCTTGAATGTGGAAATGGCAATCTTCACCTTCTACTACTTCCTAAAAAGGCAAGGGGCCCAATCTCCCAAAATTGCAAAAGGTGCCGTATATTGGGACAGGTAGAAACTCCCTAAGATTAACATTTTAATTACCTATAAACTTTGATCTAGGTGTATGCTACCTGGATCAAAAGTGCTTTAGGGTTGGATTATTCTGCTTTGTGGTGCCTGTGCGTACGTGTGTGTGTGGAGGGGGCTGGGGATGGGGGCAAGGGCTTCCCTGTGTATTTTAAGATGTTTAGCAGCATACTGTCGCTTACCGACTAGATGCCAATTGCATCATACCCTCAGTCTTTGACAAATGTCCCTAGACATTGCCAAATGTCCCCTAGCAGGCAAAAACACTCAGGTTCTATTTATTACCACATATGATCAGTCTGGTGCTTTGGTCAGGTCTATCTATGCCCCTAACTATTAAATGACCTTAGGGAAGTCATTGAAACTCTTATGTTCTTATATTTTAAAATAAGCATGTTACCTTACATCTTAATATGGAAGTGAGAATTAAAAATAAATGGCCGGCACAGTGGCTCATGCCTATAATCCTAGCAATTTGGGAGGCCAAGGCTGGTGGATTGCTTAAGGCCAGGAGTTTGAGACCAGCCTGGCCAACATGACAAAACCCTATCTCTACTAAAATACAAAAAAATACCCGGGCATGGTGGTCCACGCCTGTAATCCTAGCTACTTGAGAGGCTGAGGCAGGATGATCGCTTGAACATGGGAGGCGAAGGTTGCATTGACCTGAGATTGTGCCACTGCACTCCAGCCTGGGCTACAGAGTGACACTCTGTCTTAAATAAATAAATAAATAAATACATACATAAATACATAAATAAATAAATAAGTTTCACAGTAGAAAGGCATGTAGCTAAAAAAAATCATTCATGTTTTTTCCTATAACAAAATAAATATTTAAATCAGACATTAAAACATATTTCAAACAGGTGATTGAAGTGAAAGGGTTAATTTTGTCTGGAATATGTGTGTAATTGGAGTGTATTTTTTACTGAACCCTTCTAGCTCCATAATGTTAAGATATTGCAATATTGCTGGCATCCTGCCCTTGTGGAGTGGATATCCACAGCCCAGCACTGGACTGCTGCAGCTGCCCTTATTTCACAGTAGGAAAAGGGAAAGTGGTGCAACATGTATAAAGCCACATAGAGTTCAGCCTGGAAGAGTTCTAAGTTTTCAGCCCACCTCCCAGGGTACTGAGATCCCCTTCACCTCCTATTCTTAGCATGCTTAGCAGTCACCGGATTAAGTTAACAAATCATTTTCAAGCTACAATTGCTCTTGGTAAATAGAACAAACTGCTGCCAGTTGACTGGCTCTATGACACATCACAACATGACAGGCATGGAAATTTCACCATCGGTGAGACAGGACAAAATTATCCAATTGAAACACTGATTACACCTGACCTTAACTGTGGAAAATTTATCTTCTATGCATTATAATAGCTCTATTGACCATCATGCTTTAGCCCAAAAGGCCAGCAAACCAAAACAAAAAGCCTTCAAGTCTTTCTACAAAACCTTTCAAAGTTTCCACTTTATCTCTTCAGAAAAATAATTAAAATGAGTAATAATCTTCTTAAAAACACAAAAGAAAAAGCTTTGCTCTCCATTGACTTCCTTATGAGATCATCCTCATCATCCTGGGTACTCAAGTAAGAAATCCAAGCACCTCCCTCAACTTTCTCATTCCCCTTATCAAACAGTTCAACATCCATTAAGGACTTCTTATTACAACATTTAAATATCTACAAATCTACCCTCTTGCCCCCATCTCTATTCCCATTCCTCTCCCCATCACTCTTTACTATCACCAGGATTGTTACAGTATCATCCTGGTGGGCACTCAGCTTTACATCAAGCCATGCACTAGTCTGTGCTCTAAAGAGCAGGCATAACTCACTTTCTGTGGTACAAATCCGATAATTTCTCTACATGCTCACGACCTTTCTCAAATGGGAAGCTAGAAAAGTCTAGGTAACTTTTCTCCCTTTACTTAATATATGTATTAGTCCGTTCTCATGCTCCTAATAAAGACATATCCAAGACCGAGTAACTTATAAAGGAAAGAGGTTTAGTTGACTCACAGTTCTATGTGGCTGGGGAGGCCTCAGAATCATGGCAGAAGGCAAAGGAGGAGCCAAGTCATGTCTTACATGGCAGAAGGCAAAGGAGGAGCCAAGTCATGTCTTACATGGCAGAAGGCAAAGAGAGCATGGGCAGGGGAACTCCCATTTATAAAACCATCAGATCTTGTGAGACTTATTCACTATCATGAGAACGGCATGGGAAAGACTGGCCCCCATGATTCAATTACCTCCCACTGGGTCCCTACCATGACACATGGGAATTATGGGAGCTATAATTCAAGATGAGATTTGAGTGGGGACACAGCCAAACCATATCAATATATTAATATTCAAGGTACAAATTCAATAAATAGCTGCTGAGTGAAGTCCTTTTGGACCATTAACCATATTATGATTGCATTCCAGAAGAGGGCAGATTCTAAACCCAGAAACTTCTCCCAAATGAGCATTGAATGTCTGAGTTTAAATGCTGACTCTGCTTAGTTAGTTCATTATTCAAATAGACATTATTCAAATAAGGCTGAAAGGAAATAATGACAAAGAACATTAAAATTTATACATAGAGATCTTATAGATAACTGAGGCTTTCTTCTCTGTCTTTGAAATTACAAAAAGCATAGATTCAAATAGAGTTGTGTGTCTGTAATTTTGAGTGCATATCCAGTGTAACATAAAGAACAGAGAACTGGAATTATGAAAACTGGGTTCTGAGCCTGAAAGTCCAGTTCAAATACTTTGTCATCTGCCTTTAGTTTCTTTATAAAATGAGAATGATGACCCCTACTTATGTTACTAAGGGAAAAACCAATATACAAAAAAGCACAACTCAAATACAAAGCATTAAATACAAACATCCACAAATAAATTTTTATATAATCCTGATTATTTTCAATTTTCTAAAAATCATCCAGGACACTGACAGCTTTGATAGTAACAATTTATATAACGAAACTATATCAGATTATTTATCTTCTACTTTTTTTAAAAAAAGAAAGATGATTAGAAACAAATCACATTGAGAATCCATTTTTATTCCCACAAACACTTCTGAAAAATATTAGCATCGGAAAATGGCTTACCATGAATGGAAATAACAAAAAAAATTGATTTTCCTTTTTTTCTACTGACACTATTACCTCAAATTGCCACCACATTTCAGCAAGTCTTTGTGGAGATTAGGGGGCTTATTTAAACAGAAAAGAGAAGCTATAGTCCAGAATTAAATGCAGGAAGTGCAGCATTTTTTGGAGCTGTGCAAATCACACCAGCACAAATGTTTCGTTCAAGGAGTAGAAAAATCTTTCAGATCTTTCTCTAATATTCAGTGCAGTTTTACACTTTGAACTGGTTGTTCTGACATAAGATTCCCTGTATTCTAGGTAGTAATAAGAGCTATCAGAACAACCATTATATTCCAGCTTTTTCCTGGGTATTTTTGTTACTGTGCTTTTGCATACACTATGTTTGTATATACTGCGTCTGCTCTTTGGGGCTAAGTATTAAAGATTTGAAAGTCAGGTAGCTGAGTTCTGGAATCATTTCTGAATTTAGAAAAGAAAGTTGTTTTTTTGATGACTTGTACATTTGCTTTTTTTCCTCCCTTAAATAAAAAAATTGAAGTAATATTTACATACATCCCAAAATTATTTAATGTATCAGATAGAAGGGCAAAATTTCCAGTGCTACATAAATTGTAAAATATCATATATAAATCCAAGGTAGTGTTTTTAACATTAAAGAAAGTAGTGCTAAAACAGAATTAAAGAAAGCTCCTAGGATGAGCTGACAGAAGGGTCCAAGATAGTGAATAAGCTATTTGCCTGTGATGAGATCAAAGTACCTCTGTGTGACACAGTCGCTAAAACAAGAGAATTCCAAGGATGTCTTAACCTATACTAAACATGGCTTGATTTAACTGTATCTGTCACTGCACATCTACGTGTATTGTCTATCCTGACATATCCTCTCATTTTTTGGACATGTAAAACACACAACCTGCAATTGTTTGGATCTTGGTGATATGCTGCTGTAGGGGGAACACAGAAACAATAAATAGAAGGGGAGAGCTGCCCTCCTAAAGCTGTCTCTTCAGAGTGGAAATTTCCTAAGGCCATAGTCAAGAAATATTACAAATGTTATATGAAAGTTACAACTCTCCTATCCTCAGTCCATTTAATCACACTTATATAAGGCCCAACCAAGGACATTTTTTTATCATGATAATCTAGGCAGCCACCACTAAGCAATTGGGAGATGGTATGCAAACAGAAATTCCTTTGTCATTCCAGGTGAAAGCTACAACCTAAGCTTGACATTTCTTCACAGGCACTTGTAACTTTCTGCATTAGAAGAGAAATATCGCCCTGTAATCTCAGCATTTTGAGAGGCAAGGCAGGCTGATCCCCCGAGGTCAGGAGCTGGAGATCAGAGTGGCCAACATGGTGAAAGTCCTGTCTACTAAAAACACAAAAATTAGCTGGGCGTGGTGACGAAGGCTTGTAATCCCAGCTACTCAAGAGGCTGAGGCAGGAAAATCACTTGAACCCGGGAGGCAGAGGTTGCAGTGAGCCGAGATCGCGCCACTGCACTCCAGCCTGGGCAACAAGAGCAAAACACCATCTCAATAAATAAATAAATAAATAAATAAATAAATAAATAAATAAATAAATAAAAATTTAAAAAAAAGAAATAAGAAAAAAAAGAAGAGAAAATCACTATCATTTTATCTCTTGAATTATATATACTACAAAATATTTAAGATTGACCACTGATTGCTAACTTTCGGATGTAGACTTTTAATGACCATTTACTACATACCACTGATGTGAGAATCCAAATGTAATAAATTGCTACTGTCATTCTTTTATATTAATATTTGGGATAATTTTTGTTTTAGTTGTGGCTCTTTATACGTATCAATACAAATTACATCCTTGTCCTGTGTGGAACTCATTTTGCATTTTCATTTTTTATTTTTATAACACAAAATTCTCATGGTAATAAATTATGTTCCTCTTCAAAATGGACCAACCAATATCATTGGAATATGAGCAAGAAAACTAGAGACAATTCTATCATAGAAACATAGTCACATATAACTGAGTAGTTGAATAAATCCAATATGTGATCTGTGGCAGCCAGAGTCATAAAAAATAGGTAATGTGCAAGTCATATTAGCAGAGCTTTCAAGTCAGAAGCTGCTATGAACTAAATATGTCCTTTCAAAATGCATATGTTAAACCTAAATTCCCAATATATTGACATTTGGAGGTGACAACTTTGGGAGAATGGATTCATGAGGGTGGGGATTTCATGAATAGGATTAGTGCCCTCATAATAAGAGACATGAAAAAGTTAATTTCTCTCTCCCCGCATTGTGAAGATACCAGGATAAAACAGTTGTCTGGAAATCTGGAGGAGTACCCTCACCAGATTTACCAGATCTGCCAGGGCCTTGATCTTGGACTTCCCAGTTTCCATCAAATTGTAATAGAAAGCACAACAGATATGCATTTACCTTTAGTAGAAATTACCGCATTCACCAAAGCAGTTACACAGTTTTGTATCCACATCAACACCATGTGGCAGGTTCACCTGTTGACATTCTTGCCATTCTTTGACATTGTCACTTTTTTTATTTTATAGCTTCTAATTTGTTGAAATGACCTTACATGGTGGGTTTTTCATTTGCATTACCCTGATGGCCAATAATGCTGATCACCTTGTCATGATATTATTGACCATCCATATATCTTCTTTGGTGAACTGTCTATTCAAGTCTTTTGCCAATTGCTAAATCACATTGTCTATCTTTTTATTGTTCATTGGAAAGAGTTTATTATATACTCAAGACACAAGTCTTTTTTAAGGATATATGGATTGCAATTTTATCCCAGTTCATGGTTTTCCTTGTAATTTTCTTAATGGTACCTTTTGATGAACAGGAAATTTAACTTTTTCTGGGGTTCAGTTTGTCAATTTTCTTTTTTTAAGTTTTATTTTGTTTTTCATTGGCACATGATATTAGTATATATTTTTGGATACAGTGTGATATTTCAATACATGTGTGCATTGTGTAATAATCAAATCAGGGTAATTAGCATATACATAACCTCAAATACTTACACTTCTCTGTGGTGAGAACATTCAAAATCCTCCCTTCTAGACATTTTGAAATTATAAGACATTATTGTTAAAAATTAGTTCTTGAGAATCAATGTCAGCTGGTCTAGCAAAGTACTGCCTTTGACTATTGTGATTCTTTAATTAGTTTCATTATTATTTATAGAGTTTTTTGTAGTTGCTGTTATTTGTTTATTATATTCAACATAATGATCACATTATCTGTAAATAAGAACATATTTACTTTTTCCTCTTTAAATTCAATATCTTTTATTTCTTCTTCTCAGTTAGGATTTCTAATAAAAATGTTTAATAGAAATGGTGGTAGCAAGCACATTTTTCTTCTCTCTCAACTTTAAGACTCCACAGATCTTTTTATCTTCTACAGCCTTGTTAGTAGCTTTCTGATAATTAGATCTACCTCTGTTTCGTAGTCTGGCATCCAGTTGCACCATCAGTTTTCTCAACTTTGAAAGGTCCCTCTCTATCCCGGGTAAAGTTTTTATACACAGTCTTATCATTTCAGAGTGGAGCAATTACCATCCCACAAAGAAGTAAGCTATAAAGCAGTAAAGGTCTCTCCATGGAAAACTTGCCATATATTTAGAAAGACACAGCACTTGTTTCTAATTCTGGCTCAGGTACTTAATAGCTGAGTGATTTTTTTTTCAATTCAGTTAAGTTTTCTGGTCTTTAATAAAACAAACTGCAAATGGTCATACTGAAAATTAAAAGGAAATAATGTATGGAAATGTACATGGCAGGCAATCTTTTTTTTTTTTTTTTCAGATAATTAGCCAATAAATCTGAGTAGGATATAACAATGGAATAAAAATACAGTTTTCATCCAGGCGTGGTGGCTCACACCTGTAATCCCAGAACTTTGAGAGGCTAAGGAGAGTGGATTGCCTGAGGTCAGGAGTTCAAGACCAACCTGGCCAGCATGATGAAACTCCATCTCTACTAAAAATACAAAAAATTAGCTGGGTTTGATGGCGGCCACCTGTAATCCCATCTATTTGAGAGGCTGACGCAGGAGAATCACTTGAAACCGGGATGCAGAGGTTATGGTAAGCGTAGATTGCACCATTGCATTCCAGCCTGGGCAACAAGAATGAAACACCGTCTCAAAAACAAAACAAAACCAAAAAAAAAAAAAAAAAAAAAAACAACAGTTTTCAACTCCTACTTGTGTCATTAATTTATTTAAAAATATTCTAAGTATTTGTTAAATATGCTTTGTACATCTCCAGTATAAGTTCTGAAGTAATAATTGTACAAAGATCACCATGGAAATTTGAAATCTATTTATTGGCTTAGATTTAATAAATCTACTTTCATTTCACACACAATCTCTTTTCTGTGAAGACTATTTTTTTGCTTTAAAATGAAGTATTTTGAAAATCACTAAAATTATTACAAGCCTTATTTGCTTGTATAACACATTATTACGTAGACTATGTGGTAACATATTTCTCATCCACACATTTTGGGTACAATGTAACTGATCCAAGAAATGGAAATACTTACTTACACTTTCCTTCCAGGATAGTCATAGATAGCAACTCTCACAGTGAATGTAAAACCCTGCATATAGTAAACAATTAGCACAAGTCCCTGGAAACTTTATTTGAAGTCCAACTTCTTGGGAAGTTTCTGTTTCAGACCTCCTTTCTTCCCAAAATACCGAACAGAATAAGATCCCTTATTTCTAATAATGCCATTGTTTTCTACAGCTGAGCAGTGTGCTGCTAAATTTCTAAAGCAGTCATAACTTAAATTCTCCCAGCTTCGTCATTCTTCTAGTCAAGCTAAATTACAAGGTGATAACAGTAACTGTAAAAAAGTTAGTTCCAAAAGCTCTTTATAAACTAGGTAAGATGCTATGGAAAGAATCAAAGTACCTGAAAAGAGAGATAGAAAACAAAAATTATTTTAAATTTTAGGAGAAGGAAAAAGCTGGTGATCTGTCTCTAACTTCACCATAGGGCTTCTCCCATCTTTTTAGTTTAAACTGGTTTTCTTTACTTTCCTTCAGCCTCCTTACTTCGTGGTTTTTAATGACACCACCACTTATCTAATGGAACCCAGGGTGTAAAACAAGCAGCACAATGAATAACAGTTGCATCAAAATACCTCAGATGAAGGTTGAAAGATGTTTACTATCCTTGGGTAAAAAAACACTTTTTTTAATCAAAAATTCTAGAACTGAACTCTTTCTGATAATATAAATATGAAAACCTTTTAATTAAACTCTTCTTTTCCAGTGTTTAGAAGATCAAAATGTCATATCGATTTTAAAATATATTGAGGTGATTATAATGACAATGTACACACACTCTTCTCTTCCCAGCTTGCGATCACATAATGCCCTCCCCACACTGGTCTCAAGAGACAGAGGTACAGAAATTCCCCTCTTAACTCCTCTCCTCCTGTAGGAGTCCAAACGTGCTTTGAAGTTGGAGGTGGGAGATTCAGTGAGGCATTCTCACTGGGTGTTTCAATAATGTGATACCCAAAGGGTGAGAAAGTGGTAGTTTTTTTTTTTTTTTCTTTTCCCCACTTGCATGAATGTGCAAGTCACAGATCAAGTTTCTCATCTCAGCCAATGTGTTCTCAATTATGATTAAATAATGGAAGAAAAGATCAATTCTTCCACTGCCCTAAGGAGTTTTGTCAGGCAGGAAGGGCTAAGGCTGCCTATCTGATCTAATACTATTCCTTGGAAGCTTCCAGGGATCTAAGAGTTTTTCTCTACACCCATTCACCCACTGTCTGGGTAGCATACCCTCTAGGGAACCTTTCTTAAAATGTGGCTCAGGGATCCAAACCCCTGTACAAGGGCCTCACCACTTTCTCCTTGCTTCCAGGGTCTTCTGGGTGTTCAAACCCTTAACGCTCATAACAACAACAACAACAACAAAAATCCATCCATTCCTTTCTCCCTTTAGACAATTTAGCTTCAATGACTTCATGAGCATTGAAACAAAAGTTTAAGGAAATACTTCAGGTCAATACCAACACTGACTGTCAATGGCTCCTTTCCAACCCAGAAACATAAAAATGATAATCAATTCTCTTGAGGAAAGATAAGTTCACTTCTTAAGAACATGAACTACTTACGCTTCTGGGGGTGGGATTAAGAGTGGCTACCATCTTGGAGGCCTCTATGGTGGTGAAAACAAGATGTGGTTTAGCTTATCAATAGATTATCTAGCTACTCCAGTTAATACATTACTCCAATCACTAACCAGATCTAAAACTTATTGAACAGTAGTGGCTTTATTGACATTAATAAATTCAGCTTAAAACACCATAATGGGTTTTATACTTTGTCATAACTGAGAAATTGGAGTTCAGTGAGGTTACATTCACAAGGTCACACAATTAATAAACAACATAACCAAAATTCAAACTAGTTTCTCCAATTTGAGGCCTTTTATGCAACTACTACACTCTACCACTTCTGAATTTATCCAGATTCCTGAAGGATGGCTGCTTCATGACTCACCAATCACATGCAACACAGCATTACCATTGCCTCAACTGATAAGCATAAACCTACGGACAAATATAATATGTCAGATATGCCTAAACTTATCTTTAAGAAAAAAAGAATCCTTCACCTGTGAGGCAGACCAATAGTTGTTAAAGACTAACAGAAAAAATATTGCATGGTTATGATTTTTAATACAATGTATTAGTTTTCTTATAATGTGTATGTTTTTGAACTGGATAGGTACCTTGATATATTATCTCAGCGTTGTTTGGCAAGCCTGTACCCTTGATCATCAGTCCCCATTTAACTTTGAAGCTATTGTTAGGACAAGTCTGGAGTATTCAATTTCTGATTCAATTCAGAACACCTGGATTCAACAACTTGAGGTTGTTTTTTTTCTTCTTCTTCCAGAATTACTTCTGTAATTATTGCTCTTTACTGTGGGACATAGAATAGATATCTTTTTACTCAGAATTACAGGAGAATTTCCACAAGGTCACCAGGAACCTAATTTAAGAAGTAATTACTAACTTCATTGTCTTCTTTTGTCCATACTCCTTAAGAAAATGTGTTCAGATGAAGTAATGTGATTGGTTTTACCAGAATCAGTCCTGTTTCTCAACCATATTTTATGCTCAGATTTTATACACAGCAAATTATTTTAAATTTCACACTCAGGCAAAAGGTAGAAGAAAAAAATCTGGAATATTTAATTGATGAGACCTAGTTTTCCATCCTAGTGCTCTGTTAATACCTCAAAAACAATTAAAATACTTGAACCATAACAGAATTATTTCTATAGTAAGGCTATGGCTTTAAATTTGAAAATAACTGATTGCCATGAAAAACATTTGGCTGTCATGTTGCCACTGTAAATCTTTCACTGAGTACAGCTAAACATTATTAAATTGTGCCACTGAAATTTAATATTACACTTTGGTGTATGAAAAATCCTCCCAAGCCTCAATGCTTCTCTTCCACTTAATAAAAGCATGCACAGCTCAGAAAAACAAAAAAGGCATTTCTGTTTCAATGCTATATATATGCACTTCTGAAAAATCTCAGCTCAGCAAAATCACAGTTTACAGGGAAAAATAAGATTGTAGAAGACCACTTAAAATTTATGGAATTTTGCAACTAGAACATTGACAAAAACTATAATAATCTTGAGAAAACTTTTAGTAAGGGAGGAGACCACCCCTCATATTGTCTTATGACCAATTTCTGCCTCAAAGGAAAAGTAGGAGTTAAAGAAAAGACAGAAGTGAAATCAGTAGTCAGACAGCCCGGTGCTGCATTCTTCCAGGCCTGGTAGTTGAAGACTGACCCCTGACCTAACTGGTTATGTTACCTATAGATTCCAGACATTGTACAGAAAAGCACTGTGAAAATTCCTGTCCTGTTCTGTTCCATTCTAATTACCGGTGCATTCAGTCCCCAGTCACGTACCCACTGCTTGCTCAATGGATCACGACCCTCTAACGCAGACCCCCTTAGAGTTGTAAGCCCTTAAAAGGGACAGGAATTGCTCACTTGGGGAACTCGGTTTTTGGAGACACGAGTCCGCCGATGCTCCCAGCTGAATAAAGCCCTTCTTTCTTTAACTTGGTGTCGGAGGGGTTTTGCCTGCGGATCATCCTGCTACCCTAGCATAGTGAAATGCTAATTTTTTTTATTTTGTAATTT
The DNA here is from genome assembly GCF_009828535.3 of Hylobates moloch. Taxonomy (NCBI): domain Eukaryota; kingdom Metazoa; phylum Chordata; class Mammalia; order Primates; family Hylobatidae; genus Hylobates; species Hylobates moloch. The sequence goes on along the minus strand of NW_026652290.1, from coordinate 84,007,473 downwards.
AGGATTTCCTTAAGAGAAGACAAAGTTTTCAAGCTGCCTATAGTCCCTTTGGGAAACAGGTAAAACATATTTTTTCCCTTATTTTTGCCATGTCAGGCCTAAGTGACAGAGATAATTTATATCCTAGGAATATTTTTATCAGGACTTTGTTTTTGAATAACATTTCAGAAACAACAGAGCTGTTTGGAAGGCAGTGGCTTCCAGACATACTAAATGTATGCTGTCTAGGGAAACTTGGGGAAACTTGAGTTTTTTGGTTTTTTTTCTTGCTTGTTTTTTTTTTTTTTTTTTTGAGTCAAGGTACATAATTCACAGAAAAACAGTAACAATGAATTATTTTTTAGTAAAAGGATACGAATAGCCATTAAATGGGTCTTGAAACAACCACTTATAAATAAGGGCATCCTCTCTCCATCATCCATCCAAATATTTTAGTGGTAAAAACAACTTTTCAGTAATTTGCTTCATCTCTTTTGGGGGATTTACATATACCGTATAGGGCAAGATATGGAGGTGGTGATTAGAAACTTTTGAGGGATTTGTGTTCATTTGTTTGTTTGTTTAAGATGGAGTCTTGCTTTGTCACTCAGTCTGGAGAGCATTGGCACTATCACAGCTCTCTGTAGCCTCGAACTCCTGGACTCAGGCCATCCTCTCTCCTCAGCCTCCTGAGTACCCAGGACCACAGGTGTACACCACCATGCCCAGTTAATTTTTTAATTTTTTGTAGAGATGGGGTCTCACAGTTTCAAGGTTTTGATTGAGATTTCCTATGGCTTTTGAAGGAAGTGTGAGGAGGGTACTGGGCAGGTGAATGCAGCCATGAGGTCTCCATCTGCTCTGAAAAGAGGAATAAATGACGACACCAACAGCAGAAGAGAATCAGTTACATGGTGTCTGTGAACAAGTAGGGCCCATTGAGTATATACTGCAACTCAAGGTCCAACAAATACCAAACACAAGAAATGCTAGGTATAGTAAAGAAAATTAATTGAAAGATCTTAACCTTCCATCCATTTGCAAAAAACCTATCACCTTAATCCATATTTGAGTCAGCGGCTTGTCCTAGTTGGGCTTTCAAAACAAACCACTCCTTAGCCCCGTGACAATTTAGACCCTGAATCATATAAAGATCCTCTACCTTGGATGCACTTCACATCAAAGTCAAGTGTGTTTGCTGCCATTCACTTACAGACCTTCACTAGTCACTGGTATGGGGCGGAGATTATCTCTTCTCTCTTGGCAGTGAGCAGATACCTCTTGGCTTAGATTCTACCTCTATTCCTAGTTCCTGAAGACCTGGGTTGCCACATGGCTCAGATTTCCCATTGCGTATCTGGAAGCCCATCTTTCTCACCTGAATCCTTGAAATCTGTCACTCCCAGATGCTGAATTCTGCATGCCCACTCATGAGCACAATGTTTCTAAAGCCAGAACCATTCTCCCCATCTTTCTCCAAAAGCAGTATCAATTCATCTTCTAGCATCAGGATAGTTGCCATCCTTCTGGCCAACCATTAAACTGCTAAGCCCTCCCTCTCCGTCAACCAGGGCCACTCTGTTTCACATTAATGCTCCTGTCTTTTACAGTTATTTGAAGATAAACTCTCTTTAGACTCTTGGAGCCAAGACATCAGGACTTACAGGTTAGAATTTGTCTTTGTTACCTCTGAAATCATTAGCTTCTTGAAATAATGCTCCTGGGATATAGAGCAGATAGAAAGCTTCCTAAAAGATCATTCACGTATACATTTATTTTTGCCTATGATAAAAATAATAGGGATAATAATAGTAATAAGAGTGATTACTTGGTTCTAGGTGCTCTTTGACTCATTACATGTATTGAGCATTTTAATATGTAGAAGAATGCTATGAGAAAGCTGAATCATAGAGTGGTTAAATATGTTGTCTAAAATTACCTAATTAGTAACTGTCAGAGTAGAAATTTAAACCCAAGCTTTCTAGCTAAGAGCTCATGCTCTCAATCATATTTAATGCAGGCATCTGACGAGAAAGCCATCCATTGGTTAAAAGAAAAAGAAAGAGGAGGAACAACACATAGATATAGGTACAAACGTGACTTACATATCATTTTTAGAGATATAATATGAACATTTGAAGGAAAAGATAAATGTAAATTAAGATCATTGATATGGAATAGCAAATGAAGTCAAAACTTCCAATGAGAGTATTTTGATCTTGGTTTCTGATTCTACTAAAAATCAAACTGGTAGTTGTAAGCATGCAGTCTAATTTCTGGGCTCTTCATTCTGTTCCACTGGTCTGTACGTCTTTTTATGTACTAGTACCATGCTGTTGTGGTTACTGTAGCCCTGTAGTACAGTTTGAAGTTACATACCTGATGCCTCTAGCTTTGTTCTTTTTGCTTAGGATTGCACTGGCTAGTCGGACTCCTTTTTGATTCCATATGAATTTTAAAATATCTTTTCCTAGTTTTGTGAAGAGTGTCATTGGCAGTTTAATAGAAGTATCATTGAATCTATACATTACTTTGGGCAGTCTGGTCATTTTAACGATATTCATTCTCCCTATCCATGAATATGAAAAGTTTTTTTCCAGTTGCTTGTGTCATCTCTGATTTCTTTGAGCAGTGTTTTGTAGTTATCCTTGTAGAGCTCTTTCACCTTCCTGGTTAGCTGTATTCCTAGGTATTTTATTCTGGTTGTGGCAATTGTGAGTGGCATTGCCTTCCTAATTTGACTCTCAGCTTGACCGTTGTTGGTATATAGGAATGCTGATAATTTTTGTACATTGATTTTGTATCCTGAAACAATGCTGAAGTTGTTTATCAGCTAAGGAGTTTTCGGGCTGAGATCATGGGGTTTTCTAGATATGGGATCATGCCATCTGCAAACAGGAATAGTTTGGCTTCCTCTCTTTCTATTTGGATGCCCTTTATTTCTTTCTCTTGCCTGATTGCTTTGGGGATTGCTTTGAATTCCTATTCAATAAATGGGCTGGGATAACTGGGTAGCCATATGCAGAAGATTGAAACTGGACCTCTTCTTTACACCATATACAATAAATAACTCAAAGATTAATTGAAGATTTAGACGTAAAACCCCAAACTATGAAAAGCTTGGAAGACAACCTAAGCAATACCATGTTGGTCACAGGAATAAGCAAAGATTCAATGACAAGGATGCCAACAACAATTGCAACAGAAGCAAAAATTGACAAATGGGATCTAATTAAACTAAAGATCTTCTTTACAGCAAAATAATCTATGCATCTGACAAAGATCAAATATCCAACATCTGTAAGAAACTTAAACAAATTCATAAGAAAAAACCAAAGAGCCCCATTAAAAAGGGAGCAACAGATATAAACAGACACTTTTCAAAAGAAGACATACATGCAGCCGACAAGCATATGGAAAAAAGGTCAACACCACTGATGATTAGAGAAATGCTAATCAAAACCACAATGAGGTACCATTTCACACAAGTAAGAATGGCTATTATTAAAAAGTCAAAAATTAACAGATGCTGTGGAGGTTGTAGAGAAGAAGGAATGCTTATACACTGCTGGTAGAAGTGTAAATTCATCCGTTGTGTAAAACAGTGTGGCAGTTCCTCAAAAACCTAAAAATAGAACTACCATTCTACTCGGAAATTCCATTACTGGGTGTCCAAAAGAATATAAGTTGCTCTATCATAAAGACACATGCATGAATATGTTCACTGCTGCACAAAACACAATAGCAAAGACATGGAATCAACCTAAATGCCCAGCAATGGTAGACTGAATAAAGAAAATGTGGTACATATACACCATGGAATACTAAGCAGCCATAAAAAAAAAACAAGATGATGTTCTTTGCAGGAACATTCATTGAGCTGGAGGCCATTATCCTTAGAAAACTAACGCAGGAGCAGAACTCAAACACCACACGTTCTCACTAATAGGGGGGAGCTAAATGATGAAAACACATGGACACATAGAAGGCAACAAAACACACTGAGGCCCATTGGAGGGTGGAGGGTAAGTGGAGGGAGAGAATCAGGAGAAGGAACTAATGGGTTACACCAGGCTTAATATCTGAGTGATGAAATAATCTGTATAACAAACCCCAATGATACAAGTTTACCTTTGTAACAAACCAGCACACGTACCCCTAAACTTAAAATAAAAAATAAAGAAAAAAAGAAACTGAAAGTTTATCATACGACTGTAAAAAACTGTTCTGTCATTCAGGAAAATAAAAACAATGTGAGAATATTTTATAGACCTAGCTCTAATTCTTTTGTACAAATTTTGGGGAAGACCATCTTAAACATACATCAATTTCCCCCCAACCCAATTGAAAGATATGTGTATATGATATTAGTGTCATTTTAGAAAACTCCTAGTCCCTAAAATCCTACAGCTTAATTTTCTAAAATCACAATTCTTTTTTTTTTTTTTGAGACAGAGTCTCGCTCAGTCATCCAGGCTGGAGTGCAGTGGCTCGATCTCCGCTCACTGCAAGCTCTGCCTCCTGGGTTCACGCCATTCTCCTGCCTCAGCCTCCTGAGTAGCTAGGACTGCAGGCGCCCGCCACCACGCCCAGCTAATTTTTTTGTATTTTTTTAGTAGAGACGGGGTTTCACCATTTTAGCCAGGATGGTCTCCATCTCCTGACCTCATGATCCGCCCGCCTCAGCCTCCCAAAGTGCTGGGATTACAGGCGTGAGCCACCCCGCCCAGCCTAAAATCACAATTCTTTTTGGACTATCAGCTTAACAAAAGTTTTAGAGTTACATATCAGATTAAAATGATCACATGAGTTAGATTTTTAAGATAATTGACTGGGGGCAGTGACTCATGCCTGTAATCCCAGCATTTTGGGAGGCTGAGGCAGGCAGATCACTTGAGGTCAGGAATTTGAGACCAACCTGGCCAATGTGGTGAAACCCAGTCTCTACTAAAAATACAAAAAATTAGCTGGGCGTGGTGGCAGGTGCATGTAATCCCAGCTACTCGGGAGGCTGAGGCAGGAGAATCGCTTGAACCTGGGAGGCGGAGGTTGCAGTGAGCCAAGATTGCTCCACTGCGCTCCAGCCTTGGCAACAAGATCGAAACTCCATCTCAAAAAAAAAAAAATCAGCCAGGCATGGTGGCACCCGCCTATAATCCCAGCTACACCAGAGGCTAAGGCAGTAGAATCGCTTGAACATGGGAGGCGGAGGTTGCAGTGAGCTGAGATCATGCTACTGCACTCCAGCCTGGGAGACAGAGTGAGACTCTGTCTCAAAGGAATGAATGAATGAATGAATGAATAAATAAATAAATGGTAATTGATGTTCATCTTTCTGTGGCTTAGCAGGACCAAAGAGAGCTTTCTCTTGAATTGTGGGAAACCACATATAAATCCTAGTGTTTACTCCTGCGCTCTGTGGCCTGCTGATACTTACTAATGCTTGATCTATAACTGAATTTAATGACTTGTAAAAAGCTACTAATTCATGGTCTTTAATAGCATTTCTGCTTGGTCAGCTAGGTGAGTTGTATACATTTATAAATCTAAAATCATTAATTGGATAGAAAGTTATAAAGAACACTGCAGAACTATAGCATTGAAACAGCCTGAAATTTCAGCTTTTTAATTTACATACAAATTCTTATTTCATTTTGCTTGAAGTCTTTGTGTGAGGTTATGAGATGTAATAAATTCCCATTTTTCTCTAGCCTGTTAGTTCCCCCTAGTTTTAATTATTGATGAGAGACTGGCTCAATAACCTTATTTTTCTTTCCATGGAACGTGTTTAGGTAATCACAGACAGTGGTGGCTGAAGAGACAAGCTCCATCACTTGACCGAAGAAACTAGAAGAGATTCGCAGTTTGTATCTCAGACAATTTATTTATCACATATAATAGATGATTTTTAAGGTAGTTGTTCTATTGATAGTTGTCATTTAAATCCATGCTTCATAAATCAGAGGCACTTCTAATAATATGGTGTTAGAAGCTATAAGTCCTACACCACTTACAAAAACCCAGTTTGAAACATATTAAACTCTGGCTATTTTCCTAGAACTAATCACAGAACTATGTAGAACGTATAAAGTCTGGCTATGAATGCAACTAGAACATTCTAGGGATATCTCCAAAATAGAAGTAAGTGCTTTCACTACCATTGCAGCCAATTGTTTTACTACAGCACACTCTGTGCAAACAATTGGTTGTTTTAACACATACAATTTTCCTAAGCTACCCACATTAAAAACATTTTAGTTTCGAAATGGGATTAAATGAGGAAAGCATACTCACATCACAGTATTAATAAAGAACTCAGTAACAATACAGACACCCAAATAATGTAGAACTTAGGCAAATGCTGAAAAGTAGACAGCATTGATTTTAGCTTCAGATCATCTTGAATTGGAGTTTTCAAATGCAATTTTGAAATTACAGAATTGTAATTCAATTCTGTAACAACTTTTTAATTACAAACAACTTTTTAATTAAAGAAAAGTCAACAGAAAAGTAGTTTATTTAGTTTATTTCTTAGAGAGTAAAAGATTCATTCTTCTTAGATTCGTACCTTTTCTGATGCTATAGGTAATGTATATTTATTCCTTTCAAAAAATTTCCCAAAAGTTTTACATGCCTTTTCTTATAAAGCTTTGCAGAATGTTGTGAACAAAAGAGCTAATAGAGCCACAAAGAATACAACCACATTTAAAATAGAAAACTCAAAAACAAAATTCAGAATTTAAAAATTTTTATTAATATCATTATTCCCAAATCATTATTCAGCTTGCCTTTTCTGAGCATCCTGTTCCCCTTAATTGGTAATGTAATTAAGAACAGTATATTTGTAACAATGACATAATCGAGGAACCAAGAGAGGTTAAGCAAGGTCTAGATCTTTGAATGTCAAGACAGCTCTGTATGGGTTTCTTACTCTTAAAATAACATTGCTTATTATTTGGGTCAATAACAATATTTGCAGAGCAGTTTAAACACTCAGAGTACATTTGCAAATCTGTGAAGTAAGCATGAAATTCATGTTGTCTTCATTTAATTGAATGTGAAAAATTAGAATGAAATTTAATAATTCTTCTCAACTTGTTCTGCAAATTATAAAGTCTGTTAAAATTATTGACACATAATAGTTGTACATATTTATTGGGTACATGTGCTATTTTGATACAAGCATACAATGTGTAATGATCAAATTGATTATTTGGAATTCAAGATTTCATGTCCTCTTCATAATACTTATCTTTTTCCTTGTGCTTATTGTAATCAAGACTATTTTTGACATCTTTCAGCCCCAAATACCACTATGTTTACAGAAGGTTCTGGTAAATAATTAGTTCAAGAGCTAATGAAACTTCCTTGTGAGATTTTCCACTCAGAAAAAAATGAATTATAGAGTGCTTTCTGGGGCTGCAAATGATCAAAAGATAATGGCTGTTTTCAAGACAGCAGTGCAGTCTTTATTAATGAGGAAATCTAGCCTAAGGGATCCCAGTTAAAAGATGGGTTCACTATTCACAGACCAGTTCGTTTCCCAAATTTTAATTGACAGGCCTTAAAAGGTCCTTTTGGCAATGTAAACTGTCCACATTGCTGATACATTATGCCAATATGGAAAAATTTACATTTGTCTAAATATTTAAATAAAGACGGATAGATGAAGAGGTAGCCTATGGATTTTAATCATAATATTCTGATAGGAAGGACAGACAGTGCTCAAATAAATGGCTGAAAACTATTCTTCCAACATGAACCATTGCAAGTTCTTTAAGGGCTTCTTACTATCTATTTTGCACAACATATCTAAAGGAATGTCCCTAAGTACTACCTGGTCGAGTAACTCTTTTCTTCTTGAAGAGTCAATGGAACAGAAACAGCATAACAAAGGGAAAGAATGTGGGTTTATGTTTAAGGCTAACAATAAAAAACTGGCAATTTATTTGCTAACTAAACTTATGAAAATTATTTAATTGATTTTCTTTGCCTAACCTGACATTTCCTGATTATGTCTTATCTTCAACTATCTCAACCTTTTGCTGGTGCATTCCTTTTTCTGAAATGTCTCCTCCTTTATTTCTACATACCCAAAGCCACTCAACTCAATTATCTCCTTCTCTGGATCAAGCAAGATGAAAAATATTTCTTCCTATTCTGATCTTCAATATCTCTAAATTTGTACCTGTCACATAATCTTGACCAGATAAAACACATTATTCAACATAGTCATAACTCTTTAGCCAAATTACAGTTTTCTCGAGGGCAGGAATCGAGTTTCTATCTTTCTAAAACCATCATAATACAGATATTCTTGTAGTACAATATTATAAATACAGCATGAAGTCAATGATGGAAATCTAAGAACACCTTCCTGGTCAATATTTTTTATTATTGCCTTGAACAAGTAATATTTTTTATTACTGCCTTCTTTCCCCTCCTCCCCTTTCCTTTCCTCTTTTCAGCCCTCCTCTCTCTTCCCTTCCATTTTTTTCTCTTCCCTTCCTTTCATATGTCTTCTTTTCTTCACACACACACACACACACACACACACACACACACACACACACACACACACACACACACACACACACACACACACACACACACACACACACACAGATATGCACAGATATGGTTTGGCTGTGTCCCCATGCAAATCTCATCTTGAATTGTAACTCCCACAATTCCCATGTGTCATGGGAGGATCCCAGTGGTAGGTTACTGAATTATGAGGGCAGGTCTTTCCTGTGCTGTTCTCGTGATAGTGAATGAGTCTCACGAGATCTGATGGTTTTAAAAATGGGAGTTTCCCTGCACAAGCCCTCACCTGTCTGCTGCTATGTGAGACACGCCTTTTATCTTCTGCCATGTTTGTGAGACCTCCCCAGCCACGTGGAATGGTTAGTTCAATAAACCTCTTCCTTTTGTAAATTGCCCAGTCTCAGGTATGTCTTTATTAGCAGGGTGAAAACAAACAAATACAGTAAATTGGCACCAGGAGAGTGGGGCGCTGCTGAAAAGATGCCCAAAAATGTGGAAACAATTTTGGAACTGGGGAACAGGCAATGCTTGGAACAGTTTGGAGAGCTCAAAAGAAGACAGGAAAATGTGGGGAGGTATGGAACTTCCTAGAGACTTGTTGAATGGCTTCACACAAAATGCTGATAGTAATATGGACAATAAAGTCCAGGCTGAGGCGGTCTCAGACGGGAATAAGGAACTTGTTGGGAACTGGAGCAAAGGTAACTCTTGTTATGCTTTAGCAAAGAGACTGGTGGCATTTTACCCCTGCCCTAGAGATTTGTGCAACTTTGAACTTAAGAGAGATGATTTAGGGAATCTGGAAGAAGAACTTTCTAGGCAGCAAAGCTTTCAAGAGGTGACTCAGGGGCTGTTAAAGGCATTCAGCTTCAAAAGGGAAACAGCATAAAAGTTCAGAAAATTTGCAGCCTACAATGCAATAGAAAATAAAATCCCACTTTCTGAGGATAAATTCAAGCTGGCTGCAGAAATTTGCATAAGTAACAAGAAGCCAAATGTTAATCCTCAAGAGGATGGGGAAAATATTTCCAGTGCATATCAGAGGTCTTCACAGCAGCCCCCTCCCATCACAGGCCTGGAGGCCTAAGAGGAAAATGTGGTTTCATGGGCTGGGCCCAGGATCTCCATGCTGTGTGCGGCCTAGGGACTTGGGGCCCTGCATCCCAGCTGCTCCAGCCGTGGAAGGGAAAATATAGAATGTGAAAGGGGCCAATATAGAGCCAGGCCGCAGCTTCATGGGGTGCAAGTGTCAAGCCTTGGCAGCTTCCATGTGGTGTTAAGCCTGCGACTGCACAGAAGTCAAGAATGGGGCCTGGGAACCTCTGCCTAGATTTCAGAAGATGTATGGAAACGCCTGAATACCCAAGCAGAAGTTTGCTGCAGGGGCAGGGTCCTCATAGAGAACCTCTGCCAGGGCAATGTGGAAGAGAAATGTGGGGTGGGAGCCCCACACAGAGTCCCTGCTGGGGCACCGTCTTGTGGAGCTGTGAGCTCCAGACCACAGAATGACAGATCCACCGACAGCTTGCACGGTATTCCTGGAAAAGCCACAGGTACTCAGTGCCAGCCTGGAAAGGCAGCTGGGAGGGAGGCTGTACCCTGCAAAACCACAGGGGCGGAGCTGCCCAAGACCATGGGAACCCACCGCTTGCATCAGTGTGACCTGGATATTAGACACGGAGTCAAAGGAGATCATTTTGGAGCTTTGAGATTTGACTGCCCCCCGCCCTCCCCCGGATTTTGGACTTTCATGGGGCCTGTAGTCCCTTTGTTTTGACCAATTTCTCCCATTTGGAATGGCTGTATTTACCCAATGCCTGTACCCGCATTGTATCTAGGAAGTAACTAACCTGCTTTTGATTTTACAGGCTTATAGGCAGAAGGGACTTGCCATGTCTCAGATGAGACTTGGGACTATTGACTTTTGAGTTAATGCTGAAATGACATGAGATTTGGGAGGGACCAGGGGCAGAATCTTATGGTTTGGCTATGTCCCCACCCAAACGTCATCTTGAATTGTAACTCCCACAATTCCCACGTGTTGTGGGAGGAACTCAGTGGGAGGTGATTGAATGGGTGGGTCTTTCCTGTGCTGTTCTCATAATTGTGAGTGAGTCTCAGGAGATCTGATGGCTGTAAAAATGGGAGATACCCTGTACAAGTTCTCTCTTGTCTGCCTCCATGTGAAACATGCCTTTCACCTGCCATGATTGTGAGGCCTACCGAGGCACATGGAACTGTAAATACACCTCTTCCTTTTGTAAATTGCCCAGTCTCAGGTATGTCTTTATTAGCAGCATGAAAACAAACTAATACACATACACACGTACATACAAGTCTTAGCTGGTAGAGCACGCCGGAAGAGGAACTAACTAATTTAGGACAGGAGGAGGCTCTCTCCCTTTCTTAAAATCAAAAATCACAACACTTAGATGTTAATCTTCTGATTTCCCAGGAAGTTCCCTTATCATTACATTTTATTTTATTTTATTTTTTTAAAGAACACTTATGAATACAGCAAATACCACAGGCTGGGTAATCTAGTATCCAAAGATACTCTCACTAGATTTTTATATATTTTTTTATTTGACTTCTTTCTATTCCCTAGCCTTTTCTTATTTTCCCCACTTAGAATCCTCAATGACAATGTGCTGTTCTTTAAAATTAGAATCAATTTAAAGAAAAAGCATTAAAAGTAAATAATGTATCTTTGATCTATCAAAATATTTATATACAGCATTTTATGTTTTATAAAATATAATTTATTTCCTGCTAGTTTCCAAAGAATAATCCATTTGAGAAGACAAAGAAAACACAAAATAACAAAATAAATAAATGAGTAAGTTAAACTGTTACAAGAAAAATTTGAGGTCATGTAGGATTAATCCTTCTTATTTTCTCTTAAAATAAAAGTAAAACTACTCAACTTATTGAATAAAGAGAAGAAAAACATACCAATTATCTCATTACTCAAGCACAACCTCTATTAACATTTTGCTAATTCTTTTTTTCTACGTATCTTTTTGTAGTTATAAATATGGTCTATAAATAATTGTGCTTTTTTTTTTTTTTACTGAGCATTGTCATATCAATTTTACAAACAAAATCCTACAAAGGACTCCAATAACACAGTTACTTTACTTAGTGTTTTGCTTAGTTTTGAATTTTCTATAAGAAAAGACAAAACACACACACACATACAAAAGCACAACCCCGTGTAGTCTATTTTGTCAATGTACTATAAAAGAAATCATATGATATCAACAGGAGCAGGAAGGTTTTCCTGGCACTAATTTCTAATGGAGATTTATATGGTGTCTTCTAAGAGGCCAAATATGAAAGCACACTGAGTAGTCATGCTGATTTCTGTGTTGTACTGATTTCTTAGGAAAAAAGTAAACAAAGACCCAGTACATAGTTTAACCTGACCACATTCCAAATATTGATTAGACTAGATTACCTTGCTTGTGGAAAGGAATTGTTGCCCAGTTATACAGAAGCCCACTCATGCATCTCCTGATGGGTTATCATTGTCGTATCTGAGAACACCAATGCAAGTCCCCACGTTCACACCGCTGCACACTAGGCCACCAATGAATATCGCAAAGCTAAGAAGTTAGTCAAGCTGCAGTAATCTAATAATGCTTTGTATTTGAGAGGGATTTCTGAGATATTGTATTCTTTCTTAGCAGAGGTTTCAGAACTGACTAGAAAGAGACAGAGATAGAGCCAATGACACTCTGAAGAACTTAATGGAGATCAGAGAGCCTTTTATCCCTCGTCTAATGTTTTTTAATGGTATCTCATTCTCACCATTATGGAATCACTCTATGAGTTTACTTAGGGAGATATACACAATATAAATCTTTGGCTGAATGTTAACTCTTCCACTTAGCCTCTGGATTTCAATCCATGTCAATCTCCCTAAAAACCAACATGTCGGCTGGGCGTGGCCAAGGCGGGAGGATCACCTGAGGTCAAGAGTTCGAGACCAGCCTGACCAACATGGAGAAACCTTGTCTCTACTAAAAATACAAAATTAGCTGGGCGAGGTGGTGCACGCCTGTAATCCTAGCTACTCAGGAGGCTGAGGCAGGAGAATCGCTTGAACCCAAGAGGCAGAGGTTGCAGTGAGCCAAGATCGCGCCACTGTACTCCAGCCTGGGCAACAAGAGAGAGACTCCATCTCAAAAAAAAAAAAAAAAAAACCCAACATCTCCATTACTTGTCACCTTTTTTTCAGTACTCTCTCCATTCTCTTCCAGCAAGCCCATTTTCTTTCAGCATTTAAATCCTCTAGCGCTAATGATATCTAATATTTTTATACTTTATCCTTATAACAACATTAATTAATTATTATTGCTCCTATTTTTCAGATGGGAAACTGCAGTCCAAATAGTTATTAAATGGCCACAGTTATGTCCACTAAATGGCAGGAGCAAAGTTCTCTCTCATATATGTTTAACTCCAGTGCTGGTTTTTTATATAGCACCAACAGATGCTCTTCTTTTATTCTAATTGCTGTTCATTCTCTTTCCTTTCCTTCAGTGCTTTCATTTTTGGCATTGAGATTTTTTTTATCTCTATCTTCATTTCCTATCACTCTTGATTTCCCTGCATTTTGCCATCTGACTCATCATAATACCAATACCTCTGCCTTGTAGATGGATCAACACTAATTAAGTGGTCTTCTTATAACACATAATTCTTCCCTTTCTCTTCCACAAATGCAATGTTGATCACTCTATCCTCAAAACTTGCATTGCCCTAATTAACATGGCATTGATATTTTCTTTTTATTTATCTATTTATTTAATTTTTTATTATTATACTTTAAGTTCTAGGGTACATGTGCACAATGTGCAGGTTTGATACATAGGTATACATGTGCCATGTTGGTTTGCTGCACCCATTAACTTGTCATTTACATTAGGTATTTCTCCTAATGCTATCCCTTCAACCTCCCCTCACCCCACAACAGGCCCCGGGGTGTGATGTTCCCCAACTTGTGTCCAAGTGCTCTCATTGTTCAATTCCCACCTATGAATGAGAACATGCCATGTTTGATTTTCTGTCCTTGTGAAAGTTTGCTCAGAATGATGGTTTCCAGCTGCATCCATGTCCCTGCAAAGGACATGAACTCATCCTTTTTTATGGCTGCATAGTATTCCATGGTGTATAGGTGCCACATTTTCTTAATCCAGTCTATCATTGATGGACATTTGGGTTGGTTCCAAGTCTTTGCTATTGTGAATAGTGCCACAATAAACATACGTGTGCATGTGTCTTTATAGTAGGATGATTTATAATCCTTTGGGTATATACCCAGTAATGGGATCACTGGGTCAAATGGTATTTCTAGTTCTAGATCCTTGAGGAATTGCCGCACTGACTTCCACAATGGTTGAACTAGTTTACATTCCCACCAACAGTGTAAAAGTGTTCCTACTTCTCCACATGCTCTCCAGCATCTGTTGTTCCTGACTTTTTAATGATCCCCATTCTAACTGGTGTGAGATGGTATCTCATTGTGGTTTTGATTTACATTTCTCTGACTACCAGTGATGATGAGCATTTTTTCATATGTCTGATGGCTGCATAAATGTCTTCTTTTGAGAAGTGTCTGTTCATATCCTTTGCCCACTTTTTGATGCGGTTGTTTTTTTTTTTCTTGTAAATTTGTTTAAGTCCTTTGCAGATTCTGGATATTAGCCCTTTGTCAGATGGGTAGATTGCAAAATTTTCTCCCATTCGGTGGGTTGCGTGTTCACTCTGATAATAGTTTGTTTTGCTGTGCAGAAGCTCTTTAGTTTAATTAGATCCCATTTGTCTATTTTGGCTTTTGTTGCCTTTGCTTTTGGTGTTTTAGTCATGAAGTCCTTGCCCATGCCTATGTCCTCAATGGTATTGCCTAAGTTTTCTTTTAGGGTTTTTATGGTTTTAGGTCTAACATTTAAGTCTTTAATCCATCTTGAATTAATTTTTGCATAAGGTGTAAGGAAGGGATCCAGTTTCAGCTTTCTACATATGGCTAGCCAGTTTTCCCAGCACCATTTATTAAGTAGCGAATCCTATTCCTATTTCTTTTTTTGTCAGGTTTGTCAAAGATCAGACAGTTATAGACGTGTGGTGTTATTTCTGAGGCCTCTGTTCTGTTCCATTGGTCTATATCTCTGTTTTTGTACCAGTACCATACTGTTTTGGTTACTGTAGCCTTGGAGTATAGTTTGAAGTCAGGTAGCGTGATGCCTCCAGCTTTGTTCTTTTGGCTTAGGATTGTCTTGGCAATGCGGGCTCTTTTTTGGTTCCATATGAACTTTAAAGTAGTTTTTTTCCAATCCTGTGAAGAAAGTCCTCGGTAGCTTGATGGGGATGGCATTGAATCTATAAATTACCTTGGGCAGTATGGTCATTTTCATGGTATTGATTTTTCCTATCCATGAGCATGGAATGATCTTCCATTTGTTTGTGTCTTCTTTTATTTCATTGAGCAGTGGTTTGTAGTTCTCCATGAAGAGATCCCTCACATCCCATGTAAGTTGGATTCCTAGGTAGTTTATTCTCTTTGTAGCAATTGTGAATGGGAGTTCACTCATGATTTGGCACTCTGTTTGCCTGTTATTGGTATATAGGAATGCTTGTGATTTTCACACACTGATTTTGTATCTAGAGAGTTTGCTGAAGTTGCTTATCAGCTTAAGGAGATTTGAGGCTGAGATGATGGGGTTTTCTAAGTATACAATCATGCCATCTGCAAACAGTGACAATTTGACTTCCTCTTTTTCTAATTGAATACGCTTTCTTTCTTTCTCTTGCCTGATTGCCCTGGCCAGAACTTCCAAAACTATGTTGAATAGAAGTGGAGGGAGAGGGCATCCCTGTTTTCTGCCAGTTTTCAAAGGGAATGCTTCCAGTTTTCGCCCATTCAGTATGATATTGGCTATCGGATAGCTGATTTGATCAAGTGGAAGAAAGGGTATCAGTGATTGAAGATCAAATTAATGAAATGAAGCAAGAAGAGAAGTTTGGAGGAAAAAGAGTGAAAAGAAATCAACAAAGCCTCCAACAAATAATGGACCATGTGAAAAGACCAAATCTATGTTTGACTGGTGTACCTGAAAGTGACTGGGAGAGTAGAACCAAGCTGGAAAACACTCTTCAGGATATTATCCAGGAGAATTTCCCCAATCTAGCAAGACAGGCCAACATTCAAATTCAGGAAATACAGAGAACACTACAAAGATACTCCTCGAGAAGAGCAACACCCAAGACACATAATTGTCAGATTCACCAAGGTTGAAATGAAGGAAAAAATGTTAAGGGCAGCCAGAGAGAAAGGTTGGGTTACCCACAAAGAGAAGCCCATCAGACTAACAGCTGATCTCTCAGCAGAAACCCTGCAAGCCAGAAGAGAGTGGGGGTCAATATTCAACATTCTTAAAGAAAATAATTTTCAACCCAGAATTTCATATCCAGCCAAACTAAGCGTCATAAATGAAGGAAAAATAAAATCCTTTACAGACAAGCAAATGCTGAGAGATTTTGTCACCAGCAGGCCTGCCTTACAAGAGCTCCTGAGGGAAGCACTAAACACGGAAATGAACAACCAGTAACCAGCCACTGCAAAAACATGCCAAATTGTAAAGACCATCGATACTAAGAAGAAACTGCATTAACTAATGGGCAAAATAACCAGCTAACATCATAATGACAGGATCAAATTCACACATAATAATATTAACCTTAAATGTAAATGGGTTAAATGTACACAGGTTAAATTAAAGACAGACTGACAAGTTGGATAAAGAGTCAAGACTGATCAGTGTGCTGTATTCAGGAGACCCATCTCATGTGTAGAGACACACATAGGCTCAAAATAAAGGGATGGGGGAAGATCTACCAAGCAAATGGAAAGCAAAAGGAAAGCAGGGGTTGCAATCCTACTCTCTGATAAAACAGACTTTAAACCAACAAAGATCAAAAGAGACAAAGAAGGCCATTACATAATTGTAATGGGATCAATTCAGCAAGAAGAGCTAACTATCCTAAATATATATGCACCCAATACAGGAGCACCCACATTCATAAAGCAAGTCCTTAGAGACCTACAAAGAGACTTAGACTCCCACACAATAATAATGGGAGATTTTAACACACCACTGTCAATATTAGACAGATCAATGAGACACAAGATTAACAAGGATATCTAGGACTTGAACACAGCTCTGCACCAAGCAGACCTAATAGACATCTACAGAACTCTCCACTCCAAATCAACAGAATATATATTCTTCTCAGCACCACATTGCACTTATTCCAAAATTGACCACGTAGTTGGAAGTAAAGCACTCCTCAGCAAATGTAAAAGAACAGAAATCACAACAAACTGCCTCTCAGACAATAATGCAATCAAACTAGAACTCAGGATTAAGAAACTCTCTCAAAACCACACAACTACATGGAAACTGAACAACCTGCTGCTGAATGACTACTGGGTAAATAACAAAATGAAGGCAGAAATAAAGATGTTCTTTGAAACCGATGAGAACAAAGACACAACGTACCAGTCTGGGACACATTTAAAGCAGTGTGTAGAGGGAAATTGATAACACTAAATGCCCACAAGAGAAAACAGGAAAGATCTAAAATCAAAACCCTAACATCACAATTAAAACAACTAGAGAAGCAAGAGCAAACACATTCAAAAGCTAGCAGAAGGCAAGAAATAACTAAGATCAGAGCAGAACTGAAGGAGATAGAGACACAAAAAACCATTCAAAAAAATCAATGAATCCAGAAGCTGGTTTTTTGAAAAGATCAACAAAATTGATAGACTGCTAGGAAGACTAATAAAAAAGAAAAGAGAGAAGAATCAAATAGATGCAATAAAAAATGATAAAGGGGATATCACCACTGATCCCACAGAAATACAAACTACCATCGGAAAATACTATAGACACCTCTACGCAAATAAACTAGAAAATCTAGAAGAAGTGGATAAATTGCTGGACACATACACCCTCCCAAGACTAAACCAGGAAGAAGTTGAATCTCTGAATAGACCAATCACAGGCTCTGAAATTGAGACAATAATTAATAGCCAACCAACCAAAAAAAGTCCAGGACCAGACAGATTCACAGCCGAATTCTACCAGAGGTAAAAAGAGGAGCTGGCACCATTCCTTCTGAAACTATTCCAATCAATAGAAAAAGACGGAATCCTCCCTAACTCATTTTATGAGGCCAGCATCATCCTGATACCAAAGCCTAGCAGAGACACAACAAAAAAGAGAATTTTGGACCAATATCCCTGATGAACATCGATGCAAAAATCCTCAATAAAATACTGGCAAACCGAATCCAGCAGCACATCAAAAAGCTTATCCACCACGATCAAGTTGGCTTCATCCCTGGGATGCAAGGCTGGTTCAACATATGCAAATCAATAAACATAATCCATCACATAAACAGAACCAACAACAAAACCACATGATTATCTCAATAGATGCAGAAAAGGCCTTTGACAAAATTCCACAGCCCTTCATGCTAAAAATTCTCAATAAACTAGGTATTGATGGAATGTATCTCAAAATAATAAGAGCTATTTATGACAGACCCACAGCCAATATCATAGTGAAAGGGCTATTTTCTTTTTTTACTCCTATGTATAACTATAGTTATATTTTTAAATGCCCTTCCTTAGTTTTTGTTATGGTGTATTATTAGTTAAGTAATTATCTCAGACAGAACCAAATTTGAATCTCAACTCCGCCAAATATTGGCTGTGTGATCTTGTTTACGTTTTCTGGACAAGGTCAGAAAACTGAGCCCTAGCTTCATTATCTATGAAAGGTGGTTTCAAGGGATAAATAAAAGTTGCTTATTAAACACACCCCACACAATGGACACTCAAGACATGTCAGTTCACAAACCCAAAGTTAGACCAACAAAACATTTTAAATGTATTAATTGTTTCTGCATTGTTGAGATATGTGCCATATTACTTCAGGAGGGTCTCTAAGGAGGCAGGCAGCCTGCCATGCAATAGTTCCTTCTGACAGCACCTTGAACTTGCCAAGTAGATATTGAAATTGCAACAACAATATCAAAAGTAAGGCACTTCAAACAAGCAGAATATAAAGAACCCACTTAACCTGTTGATCTAATACTTGTTGGGTCGTCTCAAGAAGTTAAAAAATAACACTAATTAATATATTAGGTCTCTGAAGAACCATAACCCACAGATAGGTAATTACAACTGAAATGCAACATCCAACCCAAATTCCCATGAGGTGTGAAGACAGTGAAGTTAAGGGATGTGAGCATTCCAGAGAATTCAGGTGTGAGGATTGTCTCTGGAAGTAACCATAATACTATTTTCTAGATTAATTATTATGCAAGTAGGAATAATCATCTCCCTTCATTCCCTTCCACCCAAAGATACTCATGTCCTAATTTCTGTAAATTTTGAATATCTTATTCCTATATGATGGGAAAATTTTGTTTTCAGATGGGAAAAGGTTGCTAATCAGCTGACTTTTAGGTGGGGAGATTATCTTGGGTTATCTGAGTGTGCCCAACTTAATCACAGAGATTCTAATAAGTGAAAAAAGGAGTCAGAAGAGTGAGCATCAGACTCAGAGAGCAATTAAAAGATGCTGACTTTGAGCTGGAAGAAGCTATGAGCCAAGGAATGCAAGCAGCTCTAGAAGCTGAAAAAGTCAAGGAAATAGATTCTTCCCTAGAGACCCTAGAATGCCCTGTACACATTTTGATTTTAGGCCATTAAGTTCTATTTTGGACTCTGACCTCCGTAATTCTCAGAGAAGAGAATATGTTTGTATTGTTTAAGTCACTAAGTTTATAGTAATTTTTATGATGGTAATAAAAAAATTAAGACAAGTATTATTTCAAGTTATCCTTGTGGTAAATCTTTCTGTGTAAAATAAGCAGAAAAAAAAAATGGTAGTTGAATTTTCTGCAGGGAATAATAATGGTTCCTTGAGACTACTGCCCTTCCAAAAAAAAAACTATTTAAAATTAAAATTTTTAAGTAGTTTTATAAGGAACTAAAATCAAATTTGAGTGGATATATTCCTGAGAAAATTGGTTTTTAAAAAAAATCAAAAACACCCCCTCCCAACGTACACACACACACACACACACACACACTCACACACTCACACACAATTATAAATAGGTCCTGATGCTCATGGAATGTTTTAGACAATAATACATCCTGAAAGTTGGAAACA
Organism: Hylobates moloch; assembly: GCF_009828535.3. Lineage (NCBI taxonomy): Eukaryota > Metazoa > Chordata > Mammalia > Primates > Hylobatidae > Hylobates > Hylobates moloch. The sequence goes on along the minus strand of NW_026652290.1, from coordinate 83,987,692 downwards.
GCAGAAAAGTAATGCCCTTTTCACTTTGCCCCTTACTATCAACCTATATTGCAATAAGGGAAAAATCCTAGAAAAAATATATATCTTCAAAAAAAGTAATACATCACGTTAATTTATAATTTCTGACCATATCTATACCTTTAATGATGCCAAGCCTAAATCAAAACAAAAAATAGTAAATTGACTCACACAGAATGATAATAGTCAGAATAGTCTCTTGTAGAAAAGAGATACTTGATTACACTTGGTAATTTAAAACAGCCATACCATTAAACCTAGCTCCTAGTTCATTTTGGCAGTACCTCCTCAACTCAGATCACTTAGAAATAAGAGGGCATTATAGAATTCCACAAAGTGGAATCTGGTTGAGTATCTGTCAAAGAAGGAGACAACATAGACTATGTCATTCGATTTAAATGTCTTGAATGAAATAATCGGAAAAATATTATCTTATACCTAATTAGACCACCCCTTAGCTGAAGGTGGTTATAGGCAGCTGCGCTGCTTCTTTCGCCAGACAGCAAATTGCAATGGTTTTAGCATTAGCTTCATTTTGTGGTTCCAAGAAGTTTCATCCCACTATTCCTAAGAGATTCGAAGTTTAAGTGAGAAAAGAATGATTTATACACCTAAACATCCATCTTTGAGAAAAGTCTCTAAAATAAAATGTTATTCTTTTCCTAGTTAGAACTGCTATAAACGATTAACTGGGAGACCACATGAAAACATTAGTAAAGGAAATGTGCACATCATCTGAACATCTGGAGATTGTTTATTTTCTCCTGGCTTGAGGAAAGCTCTATGTGAAAACCTCAAGCAACATTTTACTATCATTTTTCATCCAGCCTCAATTAAGTAGGACGTGGTTTTATACCTTTGGTGGTTTTGAGGTTTTGGCACTCCTTGCACTCTTGGGGTTGGATATTTCTTTCACATTACAGCTGTTTTTAATACAGACATTGAAAACTAGAGGAAATGTACTAACTTTATTGCTTTACTGAGTGTTGTTGCTTTTTGACCTTTTTTAGCACTTGCTTTGGGTGACCTGCTCTAGATTAATCCAAAATCATTATTTCAATACGGTGAGTTCCCTGTCAGAACAGATATATTGTAAGTAGTCTGCGCATCTAGTAGTCCCTTTCCTCTTGCATAAATATATTGAATCTTCACCCACAGATGAGTGTGGTCATCATTTTGTCATGATGACCTTTAAAGAATGAGAATGATAAATTTTAGTGGGTCTATCAAAAATGATGATAGTCACATTTATAATGTATACATTATCAATTTGGCAAGTTTTGACCTCTTATACCTCCCGTAATCTTAGCATAATATTAATATCAGAGAACATTTTTGTGTGTATGAAAAAAATCTATAGTTACATAGTCCCAGCTAGTCTTAAGTTACAAATTTCACCAAATTTAGGTTATTTCTTAAAACATCTAAAATATTTCAGAGTTTTTTTTTTTTTTAAAGGCCTAAATGACAATACCCCACATTAGAATTTAAATAATAAAATCCAAAGAATAGTGATAGCAATGGTGGTGATCATAACTGAACAATGTGATTTAAACTTTTATTAAAATTGCAAAGGACTTTTATGCATGGATTTTATTTTGTAATCTATGAAGCAGCCTATACAGGATTATTCAACATTTTGGAAAGCAAGTAAAATGAAGTCCAAGGAAATTAAATATCTTGTGTGAGATGACACTTCCATGAAGTGAAAATCCAGGTTTCTTGGACTTAGCCCTGTAGTCTTTACTGTCAGCAGTTTTCTTTATTAGTTTCTCTTGTGACTAAAAGAATGATCTGGACACTTTTCTACCAAGCTTTTCTGGAAAATACATTAATGAACTTGTAAGGAATTTCTGAACACAGTTATTACTCCGGGACTCAATTAGAGCGTGATATTCCTGTTATTTAAAGAACAAAACTATGCTTGGCAAAAGAACCTAATATTATGCACTAATCATTGTAAAAACTTGCTTTCAATTTGATTCGGCTAGTCTTTGCTTGCATAATCTGGAAAACATTAAAAAAATTATTGTGGAGACACAATAGAGGCAATTATTTAGGGGCAATAAATGTTCTGGGGATTTGGTGCTTCGAAATTCACCAGTAATGTTTTATTTCTTCAGGACAAGGTCTTTATTTAGCCCATCTCTAACTATCCACTCAGTCTTTAAAAAGCAATCATAATAATGAATAAGTAGAAGAATGCTAGCAAAAAGTTCTGCAATTATAAACATTAGTAAAATGCAAAGTGCTATTCTTTATATTTCAGATCACTTCCACAACTACACAGGGTAAGAATAATGCCATAGCATTCCTAGATATTTTTGTGCACTGATTTCTAGCCCAAACAGTGATTAATCTAAGAACTTTGTGCAAGAATGATCTATCAAATGAAATTAGTTGTGACCAAGTAGTCTCCTTATTTGTGCAGTGATAACATCAACCTTAATGTAACACAATGTAAAATGGAAGTTGTAATTGAAGTACTGTGGCAATACATACCACATTTTAAAGAAAGGTGAAAAGGTATGATACCAGGAATGCATATTAACCAGTTATAAACACTTTATGACTTTTAAACTACTCATCCCCTTTGAGGAGATAAGAGGGCTTCACATGGTTACAGATCAGAATATACTTTGGCTAACAGATATTAGTGTGATGTCCATCACAACTTCTATAAAGAAGGATTACAGGAAGCCTTGTTTCTCATCTCCAGACTAAGAAAAGAGGCTTTACTTGGGAACTCAGAACGTCTTACATGGCTCTAACCTAGTTTGTGAGACACAATGGACTGCTCTCTGACATACTATATATATATATAATGTATCTGAAGGTAGACTAGGTGATTGGTGAATTGCTCTGATGGTGGAAAAGATAAGCAATTGTTATTCCCTCAAATTTTCCAGCATTCACAAATTTTTCAGGGTTTTCAGGGTAGTGGAAGCATGAGAATTTCCTTTGGCACGTCTGTATGAAAACAAACAGAAGCCAACATTGGGTGCCTTTGAACATATCCAAGTTCACGGCAGAAAGAAGCTGAGCATAATGGTGATGCCTAGAGGCTGTGAAAGGAATCACAGGGGAAAAGTTAGAATAGAGATAAGTTCAACACTTATGGAACCTCAGTTGCATTTGTCAGAGTGATGGTGAGATTTCTGAGAATGAATGGAAACATCTGCCAAGCTCAGAGGGTGCTAGATCTTCACAATGGCACCAATCATTGAAAATTACCTGCTTCTGTTTCCTCTCCTCCTCCTACTGCTCCAATCATAAGGGGCCAAAAGTCATAATTAACAAAATGGGTAAAGGAGGAATAAAGGCATGTGGCGCAAATGGGATAAGGAACTGTAAGCCCTTTCTCTAACTTCAGATTCACATTTATAGTAAGCAAGTCAGGGAAGAAGTTGGACTGGAAAGCAATACTGAAGTTATCACTATTACACAGACCTAAACAATTGGTTACTAAACTGAAACTATGTTGTGTGAATCAAAGAGACCGGATAATGATTTGCACTACTTAAGATTAAACACAAACACCCTGAAGATTTGTTTCATTTTTCTTCCAGGGGCAAAGGAAAGCTTAAACCCACAGGGTAAATTTAAAGGGACTGTGGGAGACAAGTTGTTTTCTGATGACACTCCATTGAGTTTTGCACGTTCAATGTTAGAGTAGACTGTTGTACAACTAGTAATAATAATCACTAAGATTATGGCAATTACTGGAATTGGCTACAACCTAATTAATGTGTCTTTTTAAAAATTTATTTCCAACTCTAAACACTCAACTTATTTCTTACTTAGAATGTTGCTTTTCTTTGACATATATTCTTCACTTCTGTTACCAAGTTTCCATCCTGTTTCTAAATTTATTCTGATATAAATCAAGTTTCTGTTCTGCCTACCAGGCTAACACTGGACAATGTCACAGGAAAAATTGTAATTTAAATAGCTTTTGAGCTACAATGTTATATATTTGCATTTCCCTGTCTTTTTAAGAAAGAAGAGGTAGTGATAGAACAACTAATGGGAAATTCATATTAGAATGGAGGCTGAGCTAGTTTAACATTCCTTTGGCTGTCCTTTCAAGCTAATGATAAAGGAGCAGCAGTATTATGTAGTAATGCCTTTTCTACCCATTGATTTCAAAAATGTACTCATTAAACCAAAGCTTTCCTATAATCCTTTAATAAACAACTATACAGTTAGCAGCAATATAAAAGCACTTCTATATTTTACAGTAACTGAGAATCCCTGCTATCTATAATTACAGCCAATACTTGGACAAAAGGGGAAAGACTTAATTTTCTTAATGTTTTCATGCATGGAAAAACAATCAAGTTTTCCTTCTTATATGTAATTGCCTTGACTAGCCCTAGCTGGGTTTCCTTTTCCAAATTATAAGCCAGTCAGATCATTGGAGTGTTGAAATAAAGTCTTTATACAGCCAGATATTATTTGATTGTCTATAGTTCTAATGGCAGTGATAAGAATCTTTCTAAGTCACATTTGTCCTTTGCTATCATTCATTCCATCAAGGGCCAGACTGACTCTGTTCATTGACCTTAAATCTTGATTAAGTTCTGGCTGGAAACAAATAAAGCCGAACACTGGAAAATGGAATAGTCCATCATTGATGGAATTTTGCCTTAAGAAGCAGTGAGGAAAAGAGTAAGAAATGTTCTTTCATTAAAGACTGTGCTAAGACAATGCGTCTGACTTTGTCAAGTTACTAATAGAATTCAGGGAAGTTGAACTCAGAGTGAACAAGAGTGTGGAAAGGATGGAAGAAGGGGTGATTTCTCAAAAGACTTCATTTTCAGGCCTGTTAGCTCATCTTACTGAGTGATGATGCATAGCTACCCCAAACTAGGCATCGATACTTGTTTTTCTTGTGTATTGCATTCATATTATGTTGACTTTTCCATCTTGCTCTATAAAATATTGAAAGGAGCTGGTTCAAATTTCCCACTATAATTGTAAGTTGATTTATTTTCTCCGCATAGATCTGTCTTTTTCTGCTTTTTACATTTTGTGGCTATGTTTTTGAGTGTACTCAAATTTTAAATAGTTCTTGCCTGGTGAATCTTTATCACAGGAATGCCTCTTCTTATCTCTAGTAGTTTTCTTGCATTAAAGTTTGGTGTGCCTGATACAAACATGTCTCCACAGACTTTCTTTTGGATACAGTGGTAAAGTGTTTCTTTTTCCTTCAACTTATTTCTAATATTTTTGTAGCACTATGTTCATATGTGCCTTTTGTAAAAGACTATAATTTGATTTTAAATCTTTAAATCTAGTCTGAAAATATTGGTATTTTAATCGGAACATTTAGTATAGTTACCTTTATTGTAATTATCAAAATATTTGGGTTCATATCTACCATCTTATTTTGTGCTCTGTGGCCTCCCTCTTCTGTTCCTTTTTTTTAAATTGTCCTTTCTTGGTTTGTCTCACATTTTTTGAATATTTTTATTATTGCATTTTCCCTTTGATGATTAAGTCATATTAACACAATTTTATGTTTAAGGAAACTGAGTCATAGCAAACGGTGCTCATAGAAAAGGTCATTCAAGATTTGAAAACCTGCTGCATGCCTCCAAAAAGCATATTTTTATCTATTATGCTGCCGTTCAAGGAACCAAACTGAGATTATCATTAATTCCTCTATATCTAATACAGTGTTATATCTATAAGATTAGTATCTTTGAATTCCTACACATAAATTTTCTCTCTTTTTGTTTCTATGCTGTGATTGTAACTTCAGGCTCCCAATTCACCATTAGAAGTAAAGCACAAAAGCATTACTCCAAGCACAGACTATACACATATTCAACACTGTGAGTTCCAGATGGTCCTTGAAGATCCACATTTCCAAGGAACATATTTGGAAAGCCACAGCAGTGAATTAAACTATCTTTCTAACTACCCCTCTACAATATTGAAGTAACACAAATATTTATTGTCATTAATTTCCAATAAATTTATGTTTGGTTCTGTGAATAAAAACAAGCAGATCAGTATCAAAGCATGGTTTGCATGTTGACATATATCTCTGAATAAAGATATTTTTACAGGCAATTTTAAGGATTCTTTTGATCCTAGTTTTATTAAGCACACTCAATTGAGTTTCTTAGTTTGGATGTATACATATAACTATAAAAGGAAGATTACAAGGTAGCAAAGCAATATCAAAGAAGATAGTCATACAGGCTCCCATTTGGTTGCCATAAAAAATCAACAGTAAGAAAAGTTTTAATTTTATGAAAAGCACAGATCACCTAATCATAATGAATCTAAGAATAATTTGAATGAATTGCTTTTTCAATATTTATAATTCACATTTCATTGGGCTTTTCATTTTTTGTAAGGTTAATTTCCCATCACTTTTTAAGTCATTATTTATTATGTGCTTTAGAGAGTTGAGTTTTCCAAACAAAACTGTAAGTAGAAGACTGAGGAAATGCCCCAAAATCAATGAGTGACATGTGTTTTCTATAATTTAGATATAAAATCAAATATAGTTTAGACAATTAATCTAAAAAATGTATGTGTGTGTGTGTGTGTGTGTGTCTGTTATTTTTGTCTTCCCTTACAGAAAAACTTTAAAGAGAAGTAGACTCAATCTTAGTATGGTTTTGATTTTTTTTTTACTTTCTTGTATTTATTTTCTTTTTAAACTAGTAAATGCAGTAGACTTAACATTAACCAAATAAAAGTGTTGAAAGGAGAGTCTTCTGAGGCAAACTCTCATTTAAGTCACTCTATTTGTGCAAAACATTTGCAACATGATAAAACTCTTTAACAAGTTTGGATTCCTTCCTGGGTGTTATATATATATTTTAAACTAAGATTGGTTTGGATTTTTTACTCAACAAGTACCAACATTATTCTATTGGTTCAATTATATCAGAAGACATTCTCTTTGTAGAGCTAGCTTTGTGGTTCTTATTTTAAAATCTGGGAGTAATTCCAATGCTATTAAATGAGCTCTTGAAAAGATGAAAGAGGGAGAAGGGACGTCACAAGGACTACAAATACATAATAACTGATTCTGACATAGACTCATATATCAAGGTGAGAAATAATATATTAACTTCAGGTGTTTTTACTTCTCAAAATATTTTTTATATATGCTATTTTTGGCGTTGTTAAAAAATCAATGTACAAAGCCTGAAAAAACATAAGCCCCAACACTATAATCATATATCGATTTTTGACCAAACATAATAGTATGCAAATTGATCACCCATTCTTTTTGCCAGACCAAGTTCTTGTTGCCATCTTCAAATTAGAAGGATAGTCCACTATAGAGAATATCTGTACATCCAGAAGACAGAGGCTGATCTTTCTATTCTTTCTATTAACAATAGCATCTAGAAGGCTGTTTATAACCTAGGAAGCAATCTATGACCCAGAAACATTAGTTTAACTGAATTGAAAGTACCAGCAATTCCAAGTGAAAATTTCAAAAACTGAACTCAAATTGGTACTGCTTTGTGACAGTATATGTGTTTATGTCCAAATTTTAATGCAGGATTCTGTATTTTTAGCCTAGGTAGCTCCAGTTGAGTTACACAACTCTCCTCTGTGATGCACAGGACTCTGGATGCCTTCCTTTCACAGTCTGCCTCATGCTGTAATTCCATTGCCTATGCATTTGTCTACTTCACAATTACAGGCTATAACCTTGATTGTAGAGCCTATATCCTGTTAACACTGTGTTCCCACTACCTCTTCCAGTTATTGCATCAAAGCAGAAACTTGATATTTGCTAAAAAATTAAATTATATATTTTGAAGACAAATAGAAAAGTTAATACTTTTCTGAAGGATGTTGGCCCATTCAGCCAAGTCTTTGAACTTGCTGGCATCAGTAATCCTGTGTAATGGGAATTACTGCTCAAACCAATAAGCCTAAAGTCCTGTAAGATTCTAACGTGTAACAAGACAAATTATATAAAATAATATGCCTAACATAAATACCTAGTACAATATCTGTGTCACAGTGGTGGTAGATGATATGAATACAAACACTATATGTGCACTTCTTACATTTATGGAAATGAATCATGTAACTGGATAGCTCTTTAACCATAATCCTATTCACCCAAAGTGGCCATAATGATGTTGACATAACTAACTGTAAGTAAAAAATATCTAAGTAATATTGACTTTAAAGCTATGTACAGAGACACTTCACAACATAAAATGTATACTTTGTGATTCAGAAAACTTGTAAAGACTTACTGATATTCCAACTGCTGTGGAATTGTAGTTGACACAAAAGGAGAAGTAGGTCTTGCTCTGAAAGTGTTTGTAATCTCACGAGCCTTATCTAAAACCAATAAACAAGGGTTAAATGTTAAGTGCTGATTATAAACATCAAATGCATTTAAAAAAGGAGGATATGAGTATGGATTACAGGATCCAGAATAGAATCCATGAAGCAAATAGAGCTTGATTTCAGTAAAAAAGAAAGGAGGAGATTCAGATACTCTGAAATAAGTTGAGTGGAAGTCCTTATTGGAGAGAGCAACTGAACTCAGACACTGGCCTGAGAATATGTATGTCACATGCTAATGATAAGAGTTGTGTATATTTAAAATTACAAGTGATAGTATGTAACTGGCAGGCAGTGGTGGGGAATTTTGTGAAGTTTGAATAGGGTTTTGAATCAGGGTTATTCTAAGATCCTGAAAAGGCAGGTGACCTATGGAAACTAGTATATCATGACAGTAGTTCTGGAAACGGTCAGCAAGCTCTTTGTGGAGAGGATGAAACCACATCAGAGAGATTAAATGCTCCTGCAGCCACCTTGTGCTTCAGTACAGAACTGATCAATTCCAGTGGGGGTGGAGGTTGCAGGAGGAAAAGGAAAGAAGTGTGAAATTCACATTGGACCATTTCTTTTAGTCTTAAAACTGATTTTAACATTGATATTAGAGCAAAATATCAGTATTAGCAGGATAAAGTAGGTGGTAAGAGTATGGATCCTGAAGACTATAGATCCTGAAATCAGACTGTCCAAGATTGAATTCTGGTCCTGCAAAAAACTAGCTCTGTTACACTGAGTAACTTACACAGTCACTTTCACCTCTGTTTTCCCTTGTATGGAATAGACATAATAATTGTACATTCATGGTAATGCACATCATAAATATGAAAGAAGATCTTTCATATAATGCTTTTGATACAAAGCCTAACACATAGTAAATGATCAACTTTGAAACATTTTTTAAGAGGGAACTAACTTTTCCAAATTATTCAAATGAATTATGATTGAATGTTTTCATTAACAAATGTGTATAAACTTGTAAAACCATTGTCATAATCAAGATATTGAATACATCAATCAACTCCAATGCTTTCCTTCTGCCATTTTGTAATCTATCCTACTTTCCTAGGTCCTTGTCTATCATCCTTAGGTAACCATTGATCTCCTCCTTGTATATCTCAGTCTACTGGAGTCAAAATTTTACCAGTTCAATTGAAATTGAGAACCTTTTATGTTCCTTAACCTTCCCTTGTTTATCATTCATTGTCTTAAGTATTTCTTCTACATATATTGAGAACCACACAGAAGAGCATTATATTTTTTGCTTCAACTATAGCCCATAATTTAGAAAATTCAAGAGAAAGAAATGTGGAAAAATCTATTGTATCTCACCATATTTTGGCTCATTCTGTTCTTTCTTACTTTCAGATGTTTCATTTTTTTTTTCTGTATCATGTTTCTGTATCACTAGAAAATTTCCTTTTGCCATTCTTTTAGAATAGATCTGAAGGTGACAAATTCTGTTAGTTATTCACCTGAATTTTTTAGTGCTAATTCATTTGATTTTTCTCTTCACTGCTGAAGAATATGTTCTCTGGATCATTTTGATTTAACAATTATCTTCTTTCAACACTTGAAAAATATGGTGGCGCCATGGTTTATTCCAACAAATTTGTTGTCATTTGAATTGTTTTCCTCAACAGTTAGGTTGTCATTCTTCATTTCTCAGTCATGGCTTTCTTTATTACTAGTTTTCAGATTTTTTTAAATTAGCTTATCCTGTTTGGGGTTTACTCAGCTTCTTGAGTCTGTGGGTGTAAATCTTTTGACAAGTTGTTTTTTTTTTTTTAATTCTGTCATTTTTAAAAATACTTTTTAAATGCCATACAACTTTCTACTCTCTTTCTGGAATTCCAATGAAACAAATGCTAGATTCCTTTGTTATGATCCCACAGTTCCTTGATGGGTATTCTTTTATCCTGTTACTTTTCTTTTTGCTGATCAGACTAAGTAGTTTCTATTCTATCTTCAGCTTCACCAATTATTTTCTCTGTTGCCTCCATCCTGATAACGAGCCCTTCCATGGAGGATTTTTTCTATTATTGCATTTTTATTACCAAAATTTCTATTTGTATGTCTTTTCTGAGAATTTATATTTCTTTGCTAAAATTATATATTTTCATTTGTTTCAAGTGTGTTAAAAATTGCTAATTGAGCCATTTTTATAATGGCTGTTTGAAAATTCATTTCTGATTACGCCTACATCTGTGTGGTCTCTTTGATTGCCTTTTGTCATTTGAGTTTGAATTTTTCTGGTTCTTAGTGTGAAGGGTGATTTTCAAATGAAACCTAGGCATTTTAGGTATTATTTTATGAGACTCTGGATCTTATTTAAATATTTTGCTTTATTTAACTTATCCTCTGATACCACTCCAGCAAGGGAAGGGGATGCCCTCTCATTTCTGCCATATGTTAAAAAAATGTGGAAATACGGATTCCCTCTACTTATGCATTGACACCCTGGGGCTTACACTCACATGACCTATGCTGACATTGTAGAGGGATGCCTCATTACTGCTGGGTGGTGGTGGAAGTTCTGAATCTCCACTAGCCTCCTTTTTACACCTCCCTAGCAGAGAGATAATGGGATGCTTCCACCACCATATGGTGTGGATGTCCAGGCTCCCTCTATGGTCTCTATTAACATCAGGGAGGAGAGGCCTTACCACCCGCTGGAAAACAGATATCCCAGCTCCCTATGCAGCCCTGTCTGACAACATCCCAGTAGAGTGTTGCAGCACATCGCTATATCCTGATGAAGGTAAAAGTCTAGACTCTCCATTCAGCCTTTACTGGGAGAGTTGGGGATGGGGCCATAGTTTTTCTGTGGTTTGTGGCTGGAGAACAGTTATTGTCTGCCCTATTAGGATGTCCCTTTTCTGATCTCTTAAGTGAAGAGAACAGGTTTCTGTTGGGGCTTTGTTTTGTCTGTGTCCACTGATGTTTCCACGGTGCTGGCTTCTCCAGCACTCAGCCCAGGATCTATGATGTCCAAAGAAGAAAACTCAGAGAACTTACCACTATGTCATTCCTTAGATCCTGAGGTCTTTGACCAGCCTGCCTTCTTCTCTTCACTTTTCAGAGTCTGCTTATGTTTGTTTAATATATAATGCCCAGCATTTTAATCTGTTCTTACAAGGAAGAGTAGGAAAAAGTACCAGCAACAGCATTTGTTTACTGTACCTGGGACTCCAAGTATTGTATTATAAGGTTTGCCCATGTTGACTGTGAGAGAAGAAACTTGGCTTTATGTGAGATCCTGACATTGTTTTACCTGTTCCTATCAAGTGGCTTTTTTCTCAGTCTCAAACACATTTGCTAATCAGAACTCAGCTACAGGCATAAGGAAGCCTGTGCAGACCTCTGGAATTTCTCTCTGTGCACGGCTCTCACCTCCACACAGCTCCCACCTCTGCAGCTGCTTTTGTTAGTGTAATTTATGTTCCTGGCTTCTTTACTTCCTTCTTAGTCATTAGTATTAACTAAAACATGATATTAGTTTACTACAATTTTCTCATTTAAACTTCCTGAAAACACACTTTTTCAATGGAAAATATTTGTTCTAATACAGTATGATTTGTGTCACATTCACAGGCTAAGTTGGTATTCTTCTGTTGTTTTATACAGTTTCAAACAAAAAGGACAACAGAACATTAATCTAGAAAAAAGAGAAGATAATAAAAATATCTAACCTCATCTGTAGATGAACTGATGCCTTTCTACTTTAGAGTCCCTCAATTACATTCTAATTACAATCTGGATCCTGTACATTGCTAAGGTACCAGATTTTATTTTACCTTATCAGCAAACTGATAAATCTTATTTTATTCAGTAGAAAAATTAAATCTTATACAGTGTGCCTGGATTACAAAAGATCTCAAATTGATGACACATATTAAAGGCAATACAAGCTTTCTCCAAAAAAATTATTCTTCCTAATTAAGAGAAAAAAATGAGGACTTGCTCCCATTTTATGTTATATTATTGTACAATATGGTACTGTGTAGCTAGTAATAATATAATATAAAATGGAGCAAGTCTATTTTATGTTGTCAAGGTAATATTCTAAGACACATAGGATGCAAAATGCAAGATGTAATTATAAGGACTCATTTGTTACATTTATGGAAGACTGAGCAGTCATCAATGTGTACTTGTATTTCAATAGCATTATAGATACCATCTACCCTAGCAAAGTTACTCCATTTCTAAACTCACATTTACTTTATATCTCAGATATTTTATGTATGAAAATGGAAACAATGGTTAACTGTGATATTGATTTGAAAACTAGCATGAGGAAATTTATTATTTTGATGAATTACAAACCTTTCTAATTTATTGTGAATATGAACACTTTCAAAAAGCCTATGGGGAATACAGCAGAGGAAAAATGTCTCTTCCGCATATAGATCAAATTTTTAAATAATTTAGAAGATTTTGGCACTACCAATTGCTATACATGCTGCCACAAAGTTGCTTTGAGATAAATTAGTATAGCAGGGTCTTTTAACTCATTGAATCCTCTTCAGTTACTTTATCCAAATATCACAAACAGATGATGAAACAAAAGCAGGCAGAGGATGTTCCCATTCTGGCAGGAAGCAGTAGAAAATGTGTACTTTGTATAATTAATTTATTGTTATGCCTATAATATTAGCACTCGATTATTTTTCCATTACTGACCAGAGAGATAATAATTGTGCTCATTGTTTATCAATTTGTGTGAGGATTTCCTGTTCATTTATCCCAACATTTTTCAAACCAGAATACTCTTTCCGCCAGAATTCTTAAAGGGTAATGGCTAGTAACAAGTGCCACTTCTCAAATACTGAGTTAAGCAAAGTTCAATAGTTTCCCTTTTCTAGCCTTTAATTTAGAGCCTTCGTTTGGTTAATGTGCATAATCTCTGAGTGGAATATAACATGTAGCTTACCTCAACCACATTGAGGCAGAGAACACATTCTGTAACTTTCCTGTGAATATCTTAAAAAATTGCACTTCTTAGAACACTTGTTGAGAAATACTATCCTCAACTATCCTGGAATGATAGCAAACATAACCCAGAATGATATTTGATCTTCATTCCAAATTAAGCAGTGTTTTTTATGGTTATACCATAAAGTTAACATTCATGGATTCCTTAATGGCCACAAATTCCCCCCATTCAAGTATACATGTCCCTTTGCAACTGTGCTTTACCACATCTCCCATCCGAAGAGGGAGTCTATTTCTCTACCCTCTTAGATCTGGGCTGTCCATGTCACTCATTTTGACCACTAGAATAATGTGGCATTAGTAATAGTGTATGAGTTATGAAGCATAGGTTTTAAGACATCTTGCAGCCTTCTCCCTCACCTGCTTGGAACTTTGCCCTGAAATTAACATACAGGGAAGCCAATATAGCCTAGTAGTATGTGAGTGAGGCTGTCTTGGACTTTTCCAATCCAGTTGATCCTCCACATGAATGCAGTTATGTGTGTCCAGGTGAACACAGCAAGAAACCACCCAGCCAACTGACAGAATCATAAGAAAGAATAGTTAGATATTTTAAGACACTAAGCTGTGGTGAAGTTTGTTTTCTGTTTTTGTTTTTGTTTTTGTTTTTTTCCTGAGGATAACTGACACAGTAGTTATACTAGAAAAAACATTCATAATATTTTGGTCCCTCACATTCGAAGGTCTGCCAGTTTTGGAGAAGAGCATTGGGTCTCTGTCAGAATCATTTGGGTGTTATTTACTTTTTAAACAAGTGACAGAGAGTTGTGAAGTATCCCATTACTGTAAACTATTTACATCTCCTCATTCCCATTGGCACACATATACTAGCCTTCTAAGAACAACAATAAAATGGAGGCCACCAAAAAGAATGCGTGCCCTCCTTAGGGAGCAGTCTTAGGATAATCTGGGATCACGTGTGAATTCAGTAAAGAAAGAAATTCTCATTTTGGGAATCAGATGGGGCAGTGGAGGAAAAGCATGCCCTGTAGGAGTCTACAAGCTCCTACGTACTGTAGAGTTCTCATGCAGATCAGCACCTTGTCTTTTATCTGTGATTCTATTCTGGGATAGAGTGTTAGTTGGGCCTGCAAGAGCTCCAGAATTAACATTTATTGCCAAGTGAAGACGTGCCTTGTGTTTCCTTTTTCTACGTGTAGGAAAAGAAGAATTGTTCATATCTTATAAGAACATTACCTATGCAGTACCTTGGGCATCATTAGTACTTACCATAAGAATTGTTAGGAGATATAGGAATTAATGGCCCTCCAAATGGTCAGAAATTTCATCTCTTTACGAACAGTTAGTAATATAATATCAAGCAATGACAAATGCCAGTGAAGTGAAGACCATATTGTACAGACTACTAAGTTTTGCTGCCACCCAGAAATGTTATGAATTACTGTAGTAATATAAGCCAGTGTGGCATACGGTACATGGCATATTTTTAAATGTTACACATTTTAAATTTGAGCAAAAGTTCATTGCAGTGCCTGTTTCTTCATTCCTTTTTTATCGCTTTTAAAAGAAACCTTCTCTCAGTAGCTGAAGAATGTCAATTAAAGGATGTCAGTACAATGTTACATTAATTGGTATTCTTTATAAAATATCTCAATTTAGTTATACAACTGAAATTTACATTAAAGAGTTATAAAATTATGTAGACTGTGAGTGTGCTTGTTATATAAATATGTATACCACACACACATGCACGCATACTCACAGACATAAACATACATGTGAATATGCCAATGTATTATATATATATGTTCCAAGTGATAGAACTGTAGCTATTATTTCAGTTAGTTTTGGATACCTAACAAACCATGACACAAGTGAATAATAAAAAAAATTTCTCATGGTTCTACAGGTCAGCTGCCCCGTTTATCTGGTCTGTGCCAGCTCAACTGATATTTATGGTTAATAAGAGTCTAAACTGGGATTGAATGACTTAAGATGGTCTCACTCATATATCTGTTGTTAGCAGACTGATTAATCTAGGGACTCTCAGCTGTGCTGTCTAATTTCTGTTTCACATGATCTCTTATTCTTCAGCAGACTGTCCTGGACTTCTTCACAGGATGCTCTCTGCATCCTGAATAGCAGCCAGAAAGTTCAGGACCCAATACTTAAGAACATTTCCAAGTCTCTGCTTTCATTACAGTTGTCAATGTGCTGTTGTCAGAGCAAATCACATGGCTTGATTCAAGGGGTGGGAAATCAACACTGTCTCTTGATTGGGGGAGCTGCCAAATATTGTGACAATGATTGCAATCTACCACAGCTGAGGACTTTGAGAGCCTATTTTACGCGTTCCATAATGCTCATCTTTCTCATTTTGCATGTGAATACAAATATTATATCTTTTAAAACTTGTTAACTTCTAAATTTTTAAAAAAATTTTTAGAGGTACACAGTAGGTGTGTATATATAAAGAATGAATTTTTGTTTCATTTTGGAAAGAGATTTTGCCTTATTCTTCTTTGTTATCTTGGCACAAAATTTAGCATTTGGGACTTGATTGTCACTTTATAAGTATTTGTTGGATAAATAAATATGTAAACAAATCAAGACATGTACAAAGAGAAGTTAACCGTTTTACTTATTTATAATTAAATGGTGGTAGTGCATTAAAATGCTATATATCTCAGACACTTGATATCAAATTTATAACATTTATATTACCTTCAGAAGTACCAAATAAGCATATAATAGTCTATTTCAGGATTCAGCAAACATGCACTGGCCACTTTTCTGTAAAGTTTACTTGAAACACAACCATACCCATCCCATTCATTTATGTATTCTCCACGACTGCTTTTATGCTGCAGTGGTAGATTTGAGTTCCTGGTGACAGAGACCATATGGCCTGCAAAGTAAAAAATATTTAATATCTGATCTTTTAAGAAAATATTTGCTGAGCATTGTAATATCTGAATATTTGAAACCATGAATTAGTGTAGCCCTTTCATTCATTGTTACATTTATTGGCATATCAAAGCAAATATATATAAATTTAAAGTATATATATATAATGTATATATATTTAAAGTATATATATAATGTATATATATTTAAAGTATATATATACAGTATATATATTTAAAGTATATATATACAGTATATATATTTAAAGTATGTATACATTTGTTTAAAGTATATATGAGTGTACATATATGAGTGTACATACATATTTATATTATATATAATTTGCACTGACTAAATCATGTATTACTTCCTCTCGAATATCCAGGGTTCTATACAAATGTCACCTCCATTATCTTCACCACCATCTTCCTCATCATGACAGTCAACATCCTTGTTGTCATCCATCACTGGCATTTGATTGTTTTCTATGTACAAAGCATTGTGCTAAGAGTTTTATATACATGGTATAAAATTCAATATCTACAATAACTCCAGGAGATATAGATATTTTTAAAACGATTTTACAGCTATTAAATAGTATAGCTTGGTATCTAAATCTGTTCTCTAGCTTTCTAAAATATTTGTTCTCAGCCTTTATCCTGTACTTGTCATTGGTATGTGGAAAATAACAAGTGGAGAGCAAGATTCATTAAATGATTCCTCCAAAAGGGGTCAAGATCAAACGAATAAGTGACAAGCAGTGCACTAGCAGCTCTTCATTTTGCAAAAGACCCTCTTCAATTGAGTAGAGAGTTCTGAAAGAAATACAGATAAACTAATCAGAGTAGAGGAGGATAGTTGCCTCTGAAATCACATGAAGACTTGTAGTAAATAGGATGAGAGGGGTTACATCCTTATAACAAACCAAAACATTGTGATCAACTGGGCTGACCTTGAGTATTGAGTACCCGACTCACAGTGTTGACACATGTGTTCCCACAGCCTTTCCTGAGTCTCTTGATATTATGAGTGAAGAGGGAAGGATGTCTTGGCAGACTTCTCATCTGTTCAATGAAATTGATGTTCATTGAAATCTTCACAAGAAGTAGTTTTAAGCACTTACGAAAGTGTTCAATGAAATCTTCACAAGAGTAGTTTTAAGCACTCACAGAAACCCCCATATCTTAACTTAATCATGTCAGTGGATGAAATAAAAACTTTGCTTTCCAAAAAACAAAGATTGGGGAAAAAAGATACAGAGAAAGATTAAATAAATGAAATATAAGCAAAATATAAGGATAAAAATATATAAATAATCAGTGTTAAATTAGTGTTAAATAATTCATACAGCTTTATAATATACCTGTGTTAATTTTATAGCTTTTTAGAAATGAGTGAAGAATAATTGACAACACATAAAAGTGAGATGTTTATATGGATAGAATTTTCCCTTGCGCATAGTTATCTTATCAAAATAAGATGAAACAGAAATATTAACTTGTTCAATTATAGCTTTGGGTAATAAATTTTCATACAACATACACCAGCTATAATATATCTAGTTGTTAATTGAAAATCATACATTTTTATGTGGATATATGGCAGGTAAGCATAATCTTTTACTACTTTCCTTGTGACTTTTTTTTTTTTTTTACAGTATGTATCCATTGGATCAAACAAGGTAAAAGAGTGAAAGAATCCAACAGTTTAAAAATGTAAGATGGTCATATTGCCTCTTTCATTCTATTTTTAATATTGTAAGCACATTAGTAAAATTAAAAATTGTCATTTATTTAATGTTCATTAGTTTCCAGGCATTGTACTAAGTGTTCAAAGTATATTAACACATTAAACTCCAAAAATGAAAGCCTAGAGAGGCAAATGACTGACCAACCTTACAGATGTTGGAGATAAATAAGCCCACATCTTTTTGAGCCCAAGTTCACTCCCAGATATATGTTTAACATCTCTGATTTAGAAGAGCATTGTTTTATCCCATCTTAAAATCTCTCCTTAGATACAGAAAGATTAGTTTTGTAACACTAGACATGAGCATCATCTTACTTGTGTTCAATATTCTTTGTGTTTTGTGCTCCCCAACTATTTGACAAGCTCAGTAATTTTTGATTTCTTATTTCCTTGTTCCCATGAGTCCTCCACAAACACTACTTAATCCAAGAATTTAGCATATAGCCCTGGACATACAGTTGGTATTTGATTACTTAACATTTTTTCAATGAAATGAGAAGATATTGTTAGACTAATATACATTTTTTCCATTCAAAGGCAATAAGTTGGCTTTCCTAATATGTACATTCTTTGTTAGTATCCAAAGTAGTTTTAAAGTCCATATATCCTAATCCTTGGTTCTCCTTTAGTAAGGTGAGTTTGTTCCCAAGTTTTTGTATTTACTATATTTCATGATTGTATATTCCTCTGCAAGTTTGCTCAGCAGAATATTTACTTTTCATTTGGTATCTTTCCCTTCTTAAATGCATTTTAACTATTCTCTTCTTCAATGGGAATCATATTTCTTTGACAACAAAGTTTATATTTATATTATTTCCAAGTAAATGTTAGTTCTGACCTCAAATGCTGCTCTAAATTCATCCATAACTTTCATCCCTATCCTACTGATATACTTTTGCTAACTTACCTTGCCAAACATCCTTGCAACCCTGACCCAACCCACACCCCGATTAACCTCTCTTAGTCTTAATCATTCTATCACTGTTACAGTCAGTTTAGAGCATAAGATTACTTAATGTTCCCTTTAGTTAGCATGAAATAATCTAAATTTTAAAAAATTAATGCTTAAAGTATCCTTAGATTTGCTGTCAAATCTGAAATCTGATTTCTCTGTTTTACATCCATGTTCCTCTATCAAAGCAAGGGCAGAGTAAAGCTTGATTTTGTGATTGTTGTTGTTGTTGTTATTGTTTTCATATTCATTGTTACGAGTTTCTACCTTTCCATCAGGTTACATAGTCCATGCACTGTGAATGTGTCACCTTCCAAGAACATCCTGCCACACTTTGCAACCCGAAGAGACTGAGCCTCTTGCGCCATTTCCTATACTTTGCTAGAAAATTATATTGTTTATTATGTTCTGATAAAAATTCCCACATATCCTCTTGCTAACAGCTGTTCTGTGAATGGAGCAATACTGAGTAGAATGAAATATCAATTCTTGTAAAATAAAGCCCCTTTCCCAATCCAAGAACAAAGTGCATTTTGTTTGAGAGGCCCCATGAGGACCAAAAGAAATACTTGGGTACTGTATCTTTTTTGCTTGAACCGTGTAACTAAATTTAAGTTTATATAGATAGCGTACCCTAAAAAGCTTCCTTGTATGACATAAGTTGTACAACTTATAGAACAATTGTCAAGATGGAGTTTGTTTCAGTTTTGATAACTTATGCAAGTTAGCATATGAAGCTAGGATCCCACCAAGGTCAACAGCTGGATTTACATTTTCTCTGAATCACTTACCTCAAAACAGTTGAGTTTAGAGGGAGAGGGTTGATAACTTAGTGTCAGCATAGTAAAAGAAGGTTCAAGGGGCAGTGGGAGAACTCTGCTCTAAAGCACAGCTGTTGTTAATATGTGTTACAATAAACAGTGTGGAGAATAATATAAAAGATATAGAAGGGAGTCTTTTAAAAGTTCATGGACAATGTGTACTATAAATAAAAAAACTATGCATGGATTTGAAAAGTACTTTGCATCAAAATAAACTTGTACCCATATCTTGCTTTCTTCAGGTAGGAAATAAGTGGAGTTCTGAAGATCTAATATGTGTCACGGATGAGAGCTTCTAATTTCAACACTGCATTATCAGGCCAATAAATGATTGGTGAATGAGAAGAAAAACATGGTGGTCTTTTATTCTATTGGTTCTTTCTCCAACTCTCTATGCCATTGGCCATTTGTATTATAGTTACTCTTATACATAATTTTAAATAGAATACAATTCTATTTAAAGAAATACCATTTGGCATTGTTAAATATGAATGAGTATGACCTAATGAAACTTTTGTTGTCATTTATACCTTTAAATAGCTATGTTTATGAATATCAGGACAAAAGATGCCAAGCAAATGAATCATGTGTGATTCATTCAACACAGTTGCATCAAGATATTTTATTTTTACTGCTTCAAATAAACAATAAGTGTATGATTTTCAGAAGTGGACTTTTTAGCTTAGTGTATGAAATAACTCAAAATGTTCATATAATATTATTATGATAAGAACAAAACTGAGTAATATGTAGGTGTTTTACATTTCTAGAATTACCCAGGGCTGAAATAATTTCAATGTTTGTCAAAAATGTAAATGCATTGCATATTTTACCTTAAAGTAGGGGACAGTACTGTATCTTCATTGTATTGGTGATTAGATCAGTCTACACAAGTGCTGGAATTGCGCAAAAGCATACAAACACAAGTACAAATAAAACTGGTGAAATTTGAGTAGGCTTTGTAAATTATACCAATGTAAATGTCCTTTTATAGGCCTTGATATTATTTTAAGGTAATGAAGTTACCATCAGAGAAAACTGGATGAAGGGCACAAAGGACCTGCCTATACGTTTTTTGCAACTTCTGATGAATCTAGGATTATTCAAAGTAAAATGTAGAAAGAAAAGATAAAGGAGAATAAAAGGACCACGTTAAGTGTTAAGAAAGTGAAAAAGTAAGGCACAGACTGGAAAAGGTATGACATATGGATATGAATATATATATGGACATATATCATATATATCATATACATATCATTATATACCTTATATATAATATCATATATATTATATATTATATATCCAATATCATATATATTTTATATATGATATATATCTAATCCATAATCATATATATATCTATGTATAGAAACCAGAAACAGATCGACACATAAATGGTCACCAACTTAATGACAATGGTACAGTTACAATACCATAAATATGTCCATATCCATATATACATCCTCCATCAGATAAAAAGGATAAAGAATGATAAAGAACCAAACAATAAAAATAAAACTCTTAAGAAATGCTTGAAAAGAACGTTCACAAAAGTTGATATCTGAGAGGCCAATTATTGTATGAAAATATGATCAGAAACAATCACTAGGATAATTCAAAATAAAACCACAATGAACAGCACTACATACTCAGAAAAATGGCCATAATTAAAAGACTGATGATGAAACATGTTGGCAAGACTTGGAGTCACTTGAACTCTCAGACACTGCTGTCAGAAATGTAAAATAATGAAACACTTTGGAAAATTGTTTGGGAATTTCTAATAAATATAAACATACGACTACCCTATGACCCACCAATTCCACTCTTAGATATTTACCAAAATTAAGTGAAAACATGTACCTACAAGAAGACTTATAGAGACACAACAAAAAAAGAAAATTTAAGGCCAATATCCCTGATGAACATTGATGAAAAATCCTCAATAAAATACGGGCAAACCAAGTCCAGCAGCACATCAAAAAGCTTATCCACCACAATCAAGTCGTCTTCATCCCTGGGATGCAAGGCAGGTTCAACATATGCAAATCAATAAACATAATTTATCACAAAAACAGAACTAATGACAAAAACCACATGATTATCTTAATAAGTGCAGCAAAGGCCTTTGATACAATTCAACACCCCTTCATGCTAATAACTCTCAATAAATTAGGTATTGATAGAACATATCTCAAAATAATAAGATCTATTTATGACAAACCCACAGCCAATATCATACTGAATGGGCAAAACCTGGAAGCAATCCCTTTGAAAAGAGGAACAAGACAAGGATGCCCTCTCTCACCACTCCTATTCAATATAGTATTGGAAGTTCTGCCTAGGGCAATCAGGCAAGAGAAAGGAAAGACATAAAAGGTATTCAAATAGGAAGAGAGGAAGTCAAATTGCCTCTGTTTGAAGATGACATGATTGTATATTTAGAAAACCCCATTGTCTCAGCCCAAAATCTCCTTAAGCTGATAAGCAACATCAGCAAATTCTCAGGATACAAAATCAACGGGCAAAAATCAAAAGCTTTCCTCTACACCAACAGTAGACAAACAAAGAGCCAAATCACGAGTGAATTCCCATTCACAATTGTTACAAAGAGAATAAAATACCTAGGAATACAACTTACAAGGGATGTGAAGGATATCTTCAATGAGAACTACAAACCACTCCTCAAGGAAATAAGAGAGGACACAAACAAATGGAAAAACATTCCATGCTCATGGATAGGAATAATCAATATCATGAAAATGGCCATACTGCCCAAAGTAATTTATAGATTCCATGCTATCCCCATCAAGCTACCATTAACTTTCTTCACAGAATTAGAAAAAAACTACTTTAAATTTCATATGGAACCAAAAAAGAGCCCATAGAGCCAAGACAATCCGAAGCAAAAAGAACAAAGCTGGAGGCATCACGCTACCTGTCTTCAAATTATACTACAAGGCTACAGCAACAAAAACAGCATGGTACTGGTACCAAAACAGATATATGGACGAATGCCACAGAACAGAGGCCTCAGAAATAATGCCACACATCTACAACCATCTGATCTTTGACAAACCTGAAAGAAAAAAAAAAAAAAAAGCAATGGGGAAAGGATTCCCTATTTAACAAATGGTGTTGGGAAAACTGGCTAACC
Organism: Hylobates moloch; assembly: GCF_009828535.3. NCBI lineage: Eukaryota > Metazoa > Chordata > Mammalia > Primates > Hylobatidae > Hylobates > Hylobates moloch. The sequence goes on along the minus strand of NW_026652290.1, from coordinate 83,964,792 downwards.
ATATGCAGAAAACTGAAACTGGATCCCTTCCTTATGCCTTATACAAAAATTAACTCAAGATGGATTAAAGGCTTCAACATAAGACCTAAAACCATAAAAACCCTAGAAGAAAACCTAGGCAATACCATTCAGTTCATAGGCATGAGCAAAGATTTCATGACGAAAACACCAAAAGCCATGGCAACAAAAGCCAAAATAGACAAATGGGATCTAATTAAACTAATGAGCTTCTGCACAGCAAAAGAAACTATTATCAGAGTGAACAGGCAACCTACAGAATGGGAGAAAATTTTTGCAATCAATCCATCTGACAAAGGGCTAATATCTAGAATCTACAAGCAACTTAAACAAATTTACAAGGAAAAAAGAAAAAACCCCATCAAAAAGTGGGCAAAGGATATCAACAGATGCTTCTCAAAAGAAGACATTTATGTGGCCAGCAAACATACGAAAAAAAAGCTCATCATTACTGATCGTTAGAGAAATGCAAATCAAAACCACAATGAGATACCATCTCACACCAGTTAAGTCAGGAAAGAACAGATGCTGGCGAGGGTGTTGAGAAATAGGAATAATTTTAGACTGTTGGTGGGAGTTTAAATTAGTTCAACCATTGTGGAAGACATTGTGGTGATTCCTCAAGGATCTAGAACCAGAAATATCATTTGACCCAGCAATCCCATTACTGAGTATATACCCAAAGGATTATAAATCATTCTACTATAAAGACACATGCACACGTATGTTTATTGCACCACTATTCACAATAGCAAAGACTTGGAACCAACCCAAATGCCCTTCAATGATAGACTGGATAAAGAAAATGCAGCACATATACACCATGGAATACTATGCAGCCATAAAAAAGGACGAGTTCATCTCCTTTGCAGGCACATGGATGAAGCTGAAAAGGATCATTCTCAGCAAGCTAATACAGGAACAGAAAACCAGATACTGCATGATCTCACTCAGAAGTGGGAGTTGAACAATGACATGGATATAGCGAGGGGAACATCACACACCAGGGCCTGTCAAGGATTGGGGGACTAGGGGAGGGATAGCATTAGGAGGAATACCTAATATAGATGATGGGTTGATGTGTGCAGCAAACCACCATGGCACGTGTATACCTATGTAACAAACCTGGACGTTCTGCACATGTCTCCCAGAACTTAAAGTATAATTAAAAAAAAAAAAAAAAGAAGGAGAGTTCCTAAAGAACAGAGGCTTTCTTATCTCAGTATCTCCCATGTCTGATACAATGACTGGCAAAGGGTAACAATAAATAAATGCTCATTAAATAGTTTTTAAAAAGAAGACTTATAAAGGAATATTCAAATATGTTCTATTCCTAATTAAAAAACTGTATGTAAACCAAATATTAATCAATAAGAGAATGAATAAACAAATTATAGTGTATTCAAACAAAATATTACTCAGTAGTAAAAAGGAAAAAAATTATATATGCAACAACAAGATTGATTCTCAAAAATAGTAAGTGAATGAGGAAGCCAGAAACAACAGAGTACACATGATTCTATTTATATGAGGTTCATAAACAGACAAAACTATTATATGATGACAGAAATTTTAAAAAATATTTTATCTGGTTGTAGGGGTCAAGATTGACTGGGAAGAGTCACAAGGGAACTTACTGGGTTTATGTAAATGGTTTTTAAAAATTCAGTATAAAACAATATAATTAAAAGGAGAAAAACTGAATAAGCCAGCAGCAATGACAGTGTATGATAATTATAAATATTGGAAATCATTCTGGTAGTTACATAAAAAGTACTTCCATACAGGAAATTACAACTCATTGTGTAGAAAAAGCAAAAACTTAAATTAAGAAACTTAGAAACCAGCCCATTGCGGCGGCTCATGTGTGTGATCCCGGCACTTTGGGAGGCAAAGGTGGGCAGATTCCCTGAAGTCAGGAGTTTGAAACCAGCCTAGACAACATGGTGAAACCCCGTCTCTACTAAAAATACAAAAAATTTAGCCAGCAATGGTGGTGCATGCCTGTAGTCCCAGCTACTCGGGAGGCTGAGGCAGGGGAATTGCTTGAACCTGGGAGGCAGAGGTTGCAGTGAGCCGAGATGGTGCCACTGCACTCCAGCCTGGGTGACAGAGAGATTCTGTCTCAAAATAATAATAATAATAATAATAATAATAATAATAATAATAACAATAATAAGTAACAAACCATGGTCACAAAAAGGAAACTTCAAAATTCACTAGAGCAATAATATCAATTCTCTGAAATTGACCTATAGATTCAATTAAAGCCTAGTCAAATACTAGAAGTTTTTCTTTTGTGGAGATTAGCAATATCTAACTTAAGCATATATAAATATAACATTTTGAGGATGGAAAAATGTAACAGAATAGAAACCAGAAACAGACCTTCACATAAATGGTCACCAGCTTAATGACAATGGTACTACTAATACAATACCATAAGAGAAAAGAAGATCTTTTCATTAAAAGATGCTGACTCCATTAGATATTTACTTTGGGAGAAATACCTTGATCCTTATCACACAGCACTCATGAAATTATCTAATGGACTAAAGAGTTGGATAGATTAAGAAAACTTTCTTTGCCTTTCTTCATATTCTCCCAGTATATCTCAGTTTTAGTTCAGATTTCAGTTTGCTTCTAAAGTTTGATTCAATATCTCAGCTGCTATCCTATTCCTTGCTGTAACACTTTACATTCTCCTTTTGCTTCTCTTTCTTTTTGCTGGTTATTGGATACATCCAGAAAACTTCAGTTAAATTTATCTCATTAATCTTCTTTACTGTCTTTGTATCAACTACTGTCTTTATTTAAAATAAAACTACAGTCTTCATTTAAAATAAACACATTTAAAACAACAGAATAAAAACAAGTTATTTCCCTTGCCTACACCTAACCTATGAAGGCAGTGTGGAATTTAAAACCTTGAAGGAAACAGTTATTATGTAAACTAAACAGTTTGTAATAAATACAACATCATGAGTAAGATAAAATACTCAGTAAACTAGTTTAAGTCAAGAACTATTTAAAAAATGAACAGTAAGGTAAAAAATGTATGCAGACATCTAGAAATGTGAAAAGGGATATTAATTCTTTTATCACAAGATTTTAAAATATAATGAAACTAATAAAGCATAATAGAATATCATAAACCACTAAATTTGTTTTTTATGTCATAAATTCTACAAATTTTAAAACCTAGAGCTGTTTGGAAGGCTTTCTTGTAAGGGTAGGACTTAAACTAATCTTACACGATTGAGTGGAATTTGCAGATGGAAAATTCAGAATAAACAAAACTAAGAAAATAGCATGAGTAAAAAGCCTCTTGGGACTGAGTTTATTTATAATGTTTTCATGTGTAATATTTCTGATATTTTTATCAGTAACACTTTTTCCTGTTGCCTTGACTTCATATCAGATTTGGGGAAATTATGATGACTACCCATGGTCTTCTCTTTAAATGTTAATGTCAGTAAGACAAATTGAGAGTAAAGAGACATTTTTCACAAAACAAAATTCATGTTTCAATAAAGCTCCTATCTATCCTAGGCTTCCTTTTTCTTCCCTCTTTTTAACAGTTATTTCTAAAATGTAAATTTTGTTAAACATTTTCTGTCTTCTGTCTTAAATGCTCTCTGGTTTATTAGAAAGAAAACAATTAAAATGAATGCAGGAGGGAGAATTCCAGTTCCTTTCAAAATGGAGTAATAAGGACTAGATTTGCCATCCCACTTGAAATAACCAGAAAAATAATTATAGAACAACATTTTGCAAGCACTGTGTATCAGGCAACAAAAAACAGTGATCCCTGTGAACTGGGAAACAAGGCGAACCCTAAGGTTGCCGTAAATTGATGTCTTAATGCCTTAGAACTGACAGCCCGAGGAGACTAAGGCAGCTAAAGTTCTCAGGACAAAGTACAAAATAAGGAGGAGGTTTAAAGAGAATGACCTGAAGATTTGCAGAGGGCACTCATCTGGTATTCCGCTCAGCACTGATTGATTAGTGCAAGTGTCTGGGGAATCCGGCTGAGGCCAGATAAATAACTTACAAAGAGAAACAGTAGTGCCTAGAGCTCGCACACGGCAAGGAATAGGACCTGTTTCACCGGACTTACTAGAATTCTTTGGGAATTGGAATAGAATACGCAGTAGGTTCCTTAGATTCCTGTCTCAGAAGTGGGAAATCATTAGCCTTAGACTGAACACAGCTCTGATCTCACCTGAAAAAAATCTTAATCTTAAAAGCAAAACCCAGCATGATCACATAATTTTCAAGTAACTTAATTGCGACTCAGAAAGAAGCCTAAGAATACTTAGGAAAAACAAAAATACACAGCGCTCAACATAGTAAAATTCACAATGCCTGGCATTCAATTAAAAAAACTTATGAACACATAAAAAGTTACATCATAAAAGGGAGCTGGAAAATGTCACCCACAAGAGGAGAAAAATCACACAAACAACACTGACCCCTAACTAAAATAGATGTTCAAATTAGCATGCAATCTATTCTTCCTTGTCTCCTCTGTCATAGACTCCAGTTACACATATACCGGTTTACTTAAAGTTATCCCATAGATCACTGACTGATATTCCCTCTTCATCATCCTTTTTCTCTGTTTTCTCCTTTTCCTCATTTAAAAAAAAATTCTAATCTTTTACTTTGGATTTGAGTTTATTAATCTTCCTTTCCACAATGCCTAATCTGTATACAACTGTACACAAACTGAGTTGCTTAAAACAAAGTATGCAAACTGATTGGCTTAAAACAATAGAAATGTATTTTCTCACGAGTCTTAGAGGCTTGAAGTCTGAAATGAAAGCGTTGGCAGGGCCATTTCTCTCTGAAGGCCCGAGGGAGAACTGGCTCCACGTCATTCTCTTAGACACGTCATTCTACTCTTCGCCCTCACTATCACATGGCATTCTCCCTGTGTGCCTCTGTCTGTGTCTCTTCTTCTCTTCTTATAAGGATACCAGTTATCCTGGATTAGCGCCTAGCCTAAGGAGCTGATTTTAACTTGGTTACATCTGAAAGACTCTATTTCTAAATAAAATTCAAAAGAATGAGTGTGTAAGACTTCAACATATATTTTGGAGGGACATGATTTAACCCACTATAATCATGATTACAGGAATGTTGGCCTCATATTATTAGAACATAATGTGTGGGTGCAGAAATACAAGAATCACAAAAAGCATTACCATTTCAATGTATCTATTCCTTTTCCTTATTTTTGGCATAATAGCAGTAGAAAAGTTTTCATCTTTGTCTACTGAGTTAACAAAGAACTCTAAGAGTTAAATATTGTGTTCCATATTGCAAGCATGATCAGCATTATCATCAGGGTTGCAACCTCCATTCCTACAACAAAAGGCAGGTTAGCAAGAAAAAACATAACAAATTTATTTAATCGTAATTTTATATGGCACAGGAGCCTTCAGAAAGAAGCCTGAAGAAACAGGGGAAACAATCTGACTTCATGCTTTGGTTTGATAAAGCAGGGATGGCCATGTAGAAATGTGATTGGGCAAAAAGGGTATGGGCTAATGAAAATAGACTGAGTGGGGAAACCTAGCAAGGTCTGTCTGTTCAGGTTCTTTGCGGCCTCTTGTGCAGCTTTCCTTCCTTCCAGCTATGGGGAATGAACCTCTCTGGAATGAGGGTCTTATTGCCTACAACCAAAAAAGAGAATTTCTTTCTTGGCCAGTTCTTACATACAAAGGAGGGGGAAAGTTAGAATAACATTTTTAGATTTTATGACTGGCTTTAGAGAAAAGGGGTTTTGGTTTCTATGACTCCCCTTGGAGAGAAGGATTCTAGATCCTATGGCTTCCAGTGTAAGAAAGTGAGAGTTGACAGAAACGAAGGCAGAGAAGGTCAGAGAGAAACTGCCTTTGAGTCTGTTTCATAGCCTTCACTCTGAGGCTGTTTTCTGAGTCCCAAATCATCAACACAACCCAGTGGAATAATTTTTTTTCTGTCTAATATGTTTTTGGTTTATTAAAGAAGTTTATATCTCATTATCTCAGTCACAAAATATCATAAAAGAAATTTATGGCAGCATAAAACATTCTTGATACTCTTTTTCTAAGTGTTTTAAGCCCTTCAGGTTTTCCTTATCTAACTTTCTTAGTGGTGAATTTTTGACAATATTAATAACACATACCAAGACGTGAAAAGACTAATGCAAAAGGCAACCTTTTCCATAATGAAATCTGTGTAGAGCCTTGTCTCTGGTGTAGCTGATGTTCCTGCTTCTGTTCAGTGTCTACCATGTTGTTTATAGATTTTGGGCCTCTGTTTAATTAAACTACTAATTCCATAGAAATGCTCATAATGCTTTCTCATGACATGATAGTCTGGATTTAACCCCTATCCCCACTCCTGCACTTCAGACAACACGGAGTGATTTTGCTAATTCATCTTCCAAATGCACAAAGTGTCATGAAAAGTGCAACAAAAGGTCATTTAAGGATAAATCCTTTCAACGAGAATAACAATGGATAACAGCTCGAAGCTGATAATCAACAGAGACAAAGCAATTACCTGTCAGCTCTGACTTTATGATGCTATGTTAGCAGATTTCCACTTTTCGGAAAATAGCAAAGCATATAACAATAAACAAAAATATTCCCTTCAAAATTTCTAGATGCTAGATACAACATAAAGAATGTATTTCTAAATACACATATTGGGACTCAGGACACACCAGCCCAAACTATAACTGCAGGAGTCTAGAATATGCCACTCCAAATATACCTCTTTGGCATATTGATTATTTGGAGTTGGTTATTTTGAGAAACTGCAGACACAGGAGTAGCTCTTAAAAACCTCCCATTTGTAAAGGAAACATATCTATAAAGGAAATTTACATTAGTAAAAATATCTATATCAGGAAGAGAGCTACTCTAACACAACTTTTATCATTTGAGAGGCTTTTATCTGCATAATAAGGTAACGTTTATTCACCATACATTTCCTCCCCTCACTGGCTCATAATTTGGCTCAGCCCTTCCTCCACCACCAAAGAAGCCCCAATCCCCTATGTGTTTCTGTAACTCAGGATGCTAAATAAGTTTCAATCATCCGGCCCTTCTTTGAGTCTCATATTTTTGTGAGACTGCCTTGCATATACAGATATGCACATAACTAAAATGGTTTTTAAATTATCCTTTTAATCTGTCTTATGATAGCCCATAGAGTTACCTTGGCCCAGCCAAAAAACCTAGGAGTGTGCAGGGAAGCTGAAACCCCCTTTGCAAAAATTATGGCACTGAGAAAAAAACTGATATAGAAAAATTATGGCAGTGAAGGAAATCTGACCTGACCAAATACATCTTGCTTTTAACCTCCAGGCTGCCCTTGTTCATTCCTGGCATGGCTGAGCTAACTACGGGGGGACCTTAGTTTATAGTTTAACTTTTAAACAAAGATGACAAATCTCCCAAACAAATCTCCTCCTTGCTTGGGACCTAAAGTGCCTAGCCAATTTACCACAAGAAGGGAAATTATTGCTCAGAAGTCATGAAGCCAGAGACCACAGATTCCTAAACTCCCCAGTTGCTCCTATTGCGTAACATCACTATTATAAAACCTAAGATTGGTATTCAAAATGCTTTTCAGACTCTGCTTTCTGATGTACCAGCTGGTGCCATTCAGACCAGTAAACTGGCTCAAGTACTTCTGCAATCCCACCTAGAAACTGAGAAGACCAACAAGACCCCGCTTCAACCCCCTGTGATTTCATCCCCAACCCAATCAGCATTCCCCATTCTGTAGCCCCCTATCTGTCAAATTATCCTTAAAAACTCTGGTTTCCAATTTTTTTGGGAAACTGATTTGAGTAATAAACTCCAGTCTTACACTTAGCTGGCTCAGCATTTATTAAATTCTTTCTCGATTACAGTTCTGTTGTCTTGGTAAATTGGCTCTATCTGGGTAGCAGGCAAGAAGAACACTGGGTGATGACAAATTCATGATTCCCTCCCCTATACAAATTATAAGGCATAATGAAGTAAGAAAATCCTCAGGACTCAAAAAAAAATGAATAGTGCAGTAAAAATTAGGACTAAAACACATAAGCTAACAATTCACTGATTTTAAAAAAATTAAACTTACAGATTATAATTCTATGCCAAGTTAAACTATCATTCATAAATGAGCATTCCAAAAAGGGTTGATAGCTAACTACTAATACAACCTCACTACAAAATTAATAAAGGATATTTTGTCAAGCAAATAAACTTGCCACCCAAGGCACACAAAGCCAATACTATGGCAATGGCTTATTGGGAAAGGAAGGGCTTTATTGTTTTCTGCCTCTTCAGCAAGGAGACAGAAAACAAGCTCAGTGAGGTCTGAAGCAAGTTTTAAGGGATCAGAGGGCAAGGAAAGGGACCTTGGAATGTTTGCTTGGCAGGGTCTTATTGGAGGGCTTCAAATTTGACCATTTACAGTAAGGTATGTTGAGACAGATTTTAGCCCTCAATCTTTCAGACCAATAGACCCCTTGCTTTTGACAGAGTTCTATCATTTGTGTTGTGGTCATGTGCCAGTCTTCTTGGTTCTGAGAGGAGGAATCATTTGTTCCAGATGTTGTGAAAGGTCTAAGCTTTTTCTGTTGTGCATGCCTGGGCTGTGTGAGCCAGTTTTTGGTACTGTTATATCTACAAGATAACTCTACATTTTGTTATCAGCAGAGCAGGTCCAGTTTGGGCTGGTCCCATGGTTACAGATATATTTGAAAGAAATGTAAATAGGTCTCAGAAGTGAAGATTAGAGACAAAAACAATGATAAAGAAACTGATAAAGAGGTAGTACAATAAAAAATATTATTGACCATGTGAAAAAATAATCATAATTGTGTCTAGTTTTTGGGTGTTGTGGGAGACCAGATATTGCCACCCCAGGTTATGAATAATTGCTGAGCTGAAGATAATTAAGAAATAGTTGATGTACGAAAGTTATTTCCCTTTCCTCTATTAGCATTAAAGCAAGACGTAAATTTGCAAAGACAAAAGATACTCTGACACTCCCAACCAGGAAAGACAAAGGTTAACCGTGGAAGACAATTTAGATCCTATCATCCTGGAAATGGTATCAGAACAATCTACATTAATAAGCCTTGCTAATCTGCCTTTCCTGACACTTATTTGCCTTCCCCCAAGTTGACACCCCTAGAGACTCAATGTCCTTTTCTTTTGTATTGTCACTTTTCTAAAAATTCACTGTTCTTTGTTGAAGATGCTATATAAGCTGAAACTCACGGCCATCTCTTTGAACACTTGATTCCCAGGGTTTCTTCCAAGTATAAATAAAATATGCATGTTAATAAATTTCTATTTGTTTTTCTCTTGTTAATCTTTCTCTTTTCACAGTGTTTCCTTCCAACTGAGAGCCTACACAGGGTTCTTCTTTCCATACAAGTTAAAAACAAGCTACAACTAAAATGGTGGATAGCAATATCATGGATGACAGAAAGACTGATTGGCATGGAGTTGAATAAAGATATCAGCTTTCTTCATGCATGTTCACATATTAAGAGTAATGACTTTTAAAATAAAAGAATAAAAATAAAAACTTGGAAGGGGGGAAGAGAAGGAATTAAACATAAACACAATCATTTCAGCTAAAAGGAGGAAAGGAAGAAAATATATTCAAGTATCATTCAGGGAAATAAAAATCACAAAATAAAATGATAGAAATAAATTTAGGTTGGGCATGGTGACTCGCACCTATAACCCCAGGACTCTGGGAGGTCAAGGCAAGAAGATCATCTGAACCCAGCATTTCAAGACCAGCCTGGGCAACATAGTGAGTCCCTGTCTCTACAAAAAAACAAGAAAGTTTAGCAGGGCATGGGGACATGTTACCGTGGTCCCAACTACTCAGGAGGCTGAGGTGGGAGGTTTGTGTGAGCCCTGGAGGTTGATGCTGCAGTGAGCTATGATCACACCACTGCACTCCAGCCTCGGCAACAGAGCAAGATCCTGTCTCAAAGGAAAAAAAAAAGAAATAAATAAATGTAAATACATCAGTATGTATCAACACACCAGGCTTGACTTTTAAAAGCCAGATATTACCATACTGGATACCAAAATTAAATGTATGTTTTTATTATAAAAGAGTTCTAAGACATATAGGGATACAGTTTTAAATCCATTCAGTTTTGTCTGAGCATGACAGGTCGTGACCTCTTTAGGCCTATTCCTGAGGGACTTGATACTCTTCACTGACCTAATATAAACTTTCTTAGAAATACTCAGCAGTCTGAATCTCCTCCTGCCCAATCTTCCTTCTTTCTTTTCCTTCTCCTGTCAGAGGTGTCAAACCTGCATGAGTATTTGAAGGCTTTCCCTGCCTATTGCTCTATCAGTCACAGGTATTCCATTCCTCAGATCTCCTGGACATTTATTTCTATTTTGGCATCTGCTTCTCAGAAGACTCTAACTAAAATAAAGGATCCCACGTACAGTAATGAGACTGATAGGAAAAAGGAATAAAAGAAGGAAAGAACAGAGTGGAAGGAGAAAGGAAGGTAGGGAAGGGAAGGAAGAAGGAGAAGGGAAGAAGACAGAAAGCTAATATGTACAATACAAAGAAGTCTAAAGTTAATATGTAAATAAATTATCTAATTAAGGAGCTGCATTGTACTCTGAGCACTGTAATATTTTTCTGATATCTTAAACAGAGCCTTGAGCTTATGAGTAAACATGCTGTTGAATGAGCATTTGCTCAGAGAAGCCTGCCTCCAGACTCCAGAGAAGTAGAATAGACAAGTGGTGTGAAGGGACAAGTTAATAAGATGATTTGTAATAAAAAAAAATTCTCTCTTTCCACCTCTCTGTGACTCTCTCTCTCTCTCTTCCCTTGCTTCCTGAACTCCAGATTCAGTGAAATATTAAAATGAATCACAATTGTTTATATAGTGAGAGGATTACATTAAACAGTATCTATATTTGATTAATTATAAGATTCTTAAATTAAATATACTGACAGTATTCCATGTCCTAGCTTTTCAAACATGAGAGGGAAATTTGATAAATATAACATCAGACACTTTCCTTACTCGACTTTCAGAAGACTTTCATGAAGACAGAAGTCATCAGTTTTAGTTTGACCATTGTACTAATGGAGAAGAATTTTATTTCTTGTGGCATCTGAATTACCAGAAGTCACTGTGCTCATTTTACTTTTGATATTGCAACTAAATTCAGATTTTTTTGAGGATCAAAATATCAAGCGCTCTACTTGGATTGCTCGATTGGAATTAGGTGCCAAATACATTATGCTTTATAAAGAAAAATTACCTAAACTCTTCAAATTTTTAAATAGATAATTTATGATGTTTAAAATTATCATAAAACCAAAAAGAAAAAGAACCAGGATTGAGTAAATTAGTGATTATGACAGTAGGGTATCTTACCATTTATTTAGCTCAGCTCCCTACCTATATGTAGTAAATACGTGTATGCTCTATGATTGCATTCTAAACAAAATGACTTAATTCCTCACTAATTTTAGCCAGCTCTGTAGAGGAATGTTATATCAACAACCTGGTTATGTATTACTTCAGTTGGCCCCATGGCCCTCCCAGCCCTCAGACAAGTATTATGTTTCTAGGCAGTAGTAACCTCAAAGATAGCACACACCAGCCATAATAAAGTAACCAGGGATTAAAATCTCCATCACTGCCTCATCTCCTAATGCTACTGATGTTTTAGGCTCTTCCAGCTCATGATTGGAAATAGGCAGGGCCACCATTTCATTAATCACAGCAGAACCTGCAGTAAGTTCAGTACCTAGATGTCACATGACTAGATTCACAGAAATGGAAGATTCTATTTTGCTAAACCAATTATCTACAAGTCAAACTGTCAATTCAGTACAATCTCAGTATTAATCCACAGAAATTAATGCAATTCCTATGTTTATACAGATATGCAAAGTGGCAATAATTTCCAAAACAACTTCAAAATGAAGAAGATAGAGGACTTACACCACCATACTTCAAGTATAATTCAAATGTTACAGAAGCCAAGAGAGTGTGGAATTAAAATAAGACTAGCTAAATAAATAGATAAATAGTCCACAAATATGTACACTGTTATAAAATCATTGTCAGCAAAGCCACCAAATCTATTCATTGGAAATGATCACCTTTTAACAAAGAATGCTGGAACAACTGGATATACTTATAGAAAATAATGAACATCTGCCCCTACATTGCACAATACTCAAAATTAATTCAAGAAGAATCATATAACTAACAGTCAATGGTAAAAATATAACTCTTTAAAAAATATTAAAGAGAATATCTTCATGGCCTAGAAGTTGGTAAATTTTTTTAGTTAAGACAGAAAAAATAATAATGAAAGAAAAATTGATAATTTAGATTTTACTAAAAACAAAAGCATCCACTTAACAAAATACTCCATTAAACAAATGAATAGACAAGCCACCAAAAATGTTTTCAAGTTTTATATCTGATAGTGATATTATAGTAAAACATTAAAAAAAACTATTACAACTTAATAATTAAAACAAATCAACCATAGTCAGAACAAGCCAATAAAGTAATCACAAACAACAACAAAAACATACAATTGTCTTGCATGGACATTTTACAAAGCAAGAAATACAACGTCCAAAAGGCACTTGATAAAGTCTTCAACAATATGTTTCAGAAAAATATAAATTAAACTACAATGAGATACCACTACACTACGCTAGAATGACTAAAACAAAAAAGACTAAGGAAACACAATTTACTACATGAATATCAATTTCTTAACTTTGATTGTACTATAGTCATGTAATAGACTGTCCTTGTTCTTAGGAAATAACACTAGACTGTTAATCTCCAACTTACTCTTGTCAGCTCAGAAAATTATATATGAATATACAAAATCAACATGTGTATATAGTAATATTATGTATATATACGATAAGAGAGAAGGACAATTTAGGGGATGATTAAGCAATAGTATTAAAAATGACAACATAAAGCAAATGAGACAACAAATAGTGAATCTAGAAAAAGTGTTTATGAATGTTCCTTATACTATTCTTGCACCTTTTAAGTAAATGTAAAACTACATCAATATAAAAATTACAGAAAAATTAAAAATAATAAACACAAAGCAGAAAAAAATTCCTGTAGCTATATTAATATTTTAAAAACAGATGTTAAGGCAAAATATTACTAAGAATATAGAGAGTAACCACATGCTGATAAAGTACTGTATTCTTCAGGAAGATAAAACATTAATCACTTAAGCATTTAATAAATATTTGAAAGAAATAGTATTCATACAAAATCACAGTGTAGTACTTTAATATCCATCAATTATTGATAAATCAAACAGGCTAAAAATCAATCAATCAATAATATTTGAGCAAAATAATTAATAAAGTTCATCTAATTCACATATTTAGAGTTCTAAATAAAATAATTTGAAAGTACACATTATTCTCAGTCACGATACATGTATTAAGTTGATTAACTTCTGAGTATTATTAATTTTTTTAAAAATGTAAAGATTAGTTATGTAGGTCAGAAGCTTTGACCATGGAATTATCAAATTAGAAGTTAGTAAAAAACAAAAACTTCTAAAATCTCAATATATTTACAAATTAAGAATTTATTTCTAATTAACTCATGGGCCAAAGAAGTTAACATAGCGAGACTCTGCCTCAAAAAAAAAAAAAAAAAAGATATTTTAAAAAGTTAGAACTCCATGTGAAACTTGAACATGGAAACATGAAAGAGAACAGAAAGGAAAAATAGATTCTATAATTCATTCTTTGTGGTTAAACTAACATATCCAAACAAATAAAGATAATAAGGAAAAACAATCCTATAGGACTACAAATAATTCTAAATAATATATTAGAAAAAAATTCAAGAGGATATTAAAATCATAATATGACAAATTTGGGATTATCCTAAGAAAAGCAAATGATCTAATATGAGTATACATGTACAATGTGTGTGTGAGTCATTGCATTAATATATTAAAGAAGAAAATCGTTTTATATTCTCAACATATATAGAAAAGGCATTCCATAAATGTCAGCATCTGTCCCTGACCAAACTTCTATTAAACTGGGTTTGAAGAGAACATTCTTAATCTGAAAAGTTATCATAAGAATCAAACAAGAACACGTCAAAAGCCTTTAAACCAGGAACAAGAATAGTAAACCTACCACCACCACTCAAGTGCAGTATTGTAGTGGATGCCCTAAATGCTGCAATTAGAGTATACAATTCTGAAAGCATAAGAAATAGAAAGAAGAAAAATGATTCTCACTATTGGCATATTTTCTGATGATTTACACTAAAATACCTTCAAACTATTAGAAACAAGATAATTTAGTAGTACAGCTAAAAATAGTATCAAAATAAAACTCAGTTGCACTTTTACACAGTAGCAAAGACACAAGAAAATATAATTTTTAAAATATATGCATAAATTAATGTCCTTTTTCTGGATTTGATGCTGGTTACGGAATCATGTTCAGTTAAACTGTGTTAAGCTGTACCCTTCTAATAAGCACAGTTTCTGTAAATATACTTCAAATAAAACTTTTTAAAAAAAATAGGCACCATTTTCAATCATAAAAAGGAAAAACTAAAAAACACCTGGGAAAATTCCACCAAAATGCTGTGGAAAACCTACATAAAAATATAAAAGCTTTACTGAAACCTATAGAACCATAAAGAAGGCCATGGTTCTTGCCTTCCTCATTAGAGAATATGTTCTATGTTCTTCAATAGGTTAATAGTTGTAGATATAGCAATACTCCTCTAAACCCTAAAGATTCTATGGAACTCTAATAAAAATTTACTACCATTTTTTTCATAAACTATAACACAGTTTACCTCAAAATACTTCTGAAAGAAAGAATAAAAAGGTGGAAGAGTATTGCCATACCAAATATTAGCATTCATTATAAAAATTCCAGATGTTAAGGATATTTAGTACATTTATTTGGTGAATATTTTTATTAACATAATGAACAGGCAACTTAAAAACATGTTTAAGCCTGGGCACAGTGGTTCACACTTGTAATTGCAGCACTTTGGGAGGCTGAGGCAGGTGGATCATTTGAGGTCAGGACTTCAAGACCATCCTGGCCAACATAGTGAAACCCCATCTCAATTAAAAATACAAAAATTAGCTGGGCAGTAATGGCATGTGCCTGTAACCCCAGCTACTAGGGAGGCTGAGGAAGGAGAATCACTTGAGCCTGGGAGGTAGAGGTTGTGGTGAACCGAGATCACACCAAAGCACTCCAGTCTGTGTGACAGAGTAAGACCCTGTCTCAAAAAAAAAAAAAAAAAAAAAAAGTCTAAACATTTATGGAATTTTCATATATGTGTCATTGTAGACCATAAAGAGATGGTGGATTACCCATATGGAAGAAAAATGAAATTAGATCTCACTCTTTTATCAGGCATAGAAATTAACTTCGATGGATTAAGAACTTTCATATATAAAACAAAACTTTTAGAAGGAAATACAAACAACTTTCTACCATGCGGTCAAGGGAATTATTTATTAAACAAGAAACAAATCACTAACCACTTAAATTTAACGACTCTTGTTCATCAAATTCCGTCTTAAAGAAAGTATAAAGACCCCCGGGTGCGGTGACTCATGCCTGTGATCCCAGCACTTTGGGAGGCTGAGGCAGGCGGATCACGAGGTCAGGAGATCCAGACCATCCTGGCCAACATGGTGAAACCCGTCTCTACTAAATATACAAAAAAAACCCCACAAAAATTAGCTCGGTGTGGTGGCTTGGGCCTGCAGTCCCAGGCACAAGCTGAGAAGAGGCTGAGGCAGGAGAATTAGTTGAACCCTGGAGGTGGAAGTTGCAGTGAGCCCAGATCACACCACTGCACTCTAGCCTGGTGACAAGGCCAGACTCAGTCTCAAAAAAAAAAAGTATAAAGACAAGCTATACACTGGGAAAAGGTATTTCACAATATATAAAATTGTCGCAATTGATACCCAGAATGTATAAATAACTCCTAAAAGTGAAGGGACATGAAAAAACTATATATTGGAAAATTGTGCAAAAGACATAAGCAGGCATTTCTCAAAAGGCAAAATGGGTGATTCTGATAAAAATGAAAAAAATTTCATTACTAGTCAAAAATTGTGAATCAGAAACAGAAGACAATTATCGGCCCCATTTAATTCCTACATTTTAATGTCTAATCAAACCAAATTTAGCAAACATATGTATGGATCAATAGGCACATTTGATAGGAATGTAATTTCTATAACCACTTTGTAAACAATTTTCTAATATTTTAAAAATTGAATATTTACATAGTCATATAGCAATTTTACTTTTGCATATACCCAGGAGATACTCTTGCATAAGTGCAGAAAGAAACATTGCTGTCCATAAAAATTATTTCTAAATGACCCAAGCTGGAAACAAAGTGTTGATCAACAAGAGAATGAACGATTTATGTTAGATAAATAAAATGTTATGCACAAGTAAAAGGGAGTTAATAAAAGCAAGTTTCAGAGGAGTATCTAAAATATATTCCCTTTATACAAAATTCAAAATCATCTAAAAGTAACTAACATATAGTTTGGTCATAAAAATATGTGATGAAACTATTATGGAAGAGAAAGAGAATGTTAAAATAAATTTAGGAGGGCTTTAGGACCAGAGAGAAGCACATAGTTATTGTTAATTTTTTGGTCCTCAGGTTTGATAATATGTTCACAATGTTCACTATACCATTAGAATAAATAAAGTAAAAGAGCTTTCCATTGAGTAATTAAAAACAGTACATTATAAACTAGGGATTATGATTAGAACAATTATTTGCACCCAAGAGTTCAAAGAAGGAAAAGGAAAAAGGAGAAAGAATGATTGCAGAGACTATTAAAATGGGAATGAGAAGGAAATAAATGAGTTACATTTTATAAGTAAAATGAATTATTGAAGAACTGCGTATATGGTATAAATTGGGGGGGTCACAATTAAAGATGTTTTCTATTGAAATTAGGAGGATAAAATAGACAATGCAGGTGTGAGAAGGACACAGACACTTAGATGAAATTGTGGTCATGTTGATTTAGAGCAGTTTACTCTACACAGGTAGTGAGAATAAAAAATGATTTGAAATTCAAGCCTGGAATTTCTAAAGAGGGCAAGGCTAGTTATTTAGATATGAGAATTGTCTGCTTACCGGTCAATAGATAAAGTGACGTACGGAGAAAGTAAATTAATTTTACTCAATAAAAGAATTACATTTCTAACCATGAGAACTGTCAGATACTGACATTTATTGCCTTGAGAGGTACTGAGCTTTCAGTTAGTTGATGCAGTAACAGTCATTGACATATTTATTTTAGGAAATATCAAGTCAGATATTAAATCACTATGTGAACTCATGGTTAATGCTAAAATTTTGTGGCTTATAGTTTTTGCTGTTCATATATGTTACCGTAAGTTCTACTACATTATATTTCTCTCTCTATATATATATAATGCACATTTATTATTTTATATAAATAAAAGTTTACGTATAAATTATATTGGCTGCCAAGGGAACTGAGTATATTTTGTATCTGAAAAGATAATTCTTGTCATAAAGCAGAAGTTATTTTTAGAGCATTAATATTTGCATTAGGTATTCATATTGTATGATGAAATTGAATTCCAGGCCAAAATTAAGTCAAGATATGCCTTTGATTCATACTCATAGCAAATTTTAACTTTTATTTTAGGCTCAAGTGTACATATGCAGGTTTGTTACATAGATAAACTTGTGTCACAGGGATTTGTTGTATAGATTACTTTGTCACCCAGGAACTAAGCCTAGTAACCAAGAGTTATTTTTTTCTGACTATCGCCTCCCACCTTCCACCCTTAAGTAGGCCCCAGTGTCTATTGTTCCTCTGTTTGTGTCCATGCGTTCTCACCATTTAGGCACCACTTATAAGTAAGAGCATGTAGTATTTGGTTTTCTGTTCTTGCATTAGTTTGCTAAGGATAATGGCCTGCAGCTCCATCTATGTTCCCACAAAGGACATGATCTCATTATTTTCTTATGTCACCATAGTATTCCGTGGTGTATATGTACCACATTTTTTTATCCAATCTGTCATTAGTGGACATTTAGGTTGATTCCATGTCTTTGCTATTGTGACCAGTGCTGCAGTGAACACACATGTGCATGTGTCTTTATTGTAGAATGATTTACATTCCTTTGGGTGTACACTCAGTAATGGGATTGCTGGGTCAAATAGTAGTTCTGTTTTTAGCTCTTTGAGGAATTGCTACACTGCTTTCCAAAATGGTTGAGCTAATTTACACTCCCACCAACAGTGTATTCCCTTTTCTCCACAACATCATCATCTCCTCACCAGCATCTGTTAATTTTTGGCTTTTAGTAATAGCCATTCTGACTGGTGTGAGACAGTATCTTGTGGTGGTTTTTATTTGCATTTCTGTAATGATCAGTGATACTGAGCTCATAGCAAAACTGATCCTAATATTTACTTAGCTGTACACTGCAAAAGTAGAGACAATCTGGTAATTAAATGCAAAAGTGTATTATTAAAGAATACATATTTAAAAGTGAATGTTTTAATGTTCCTCTAAGTAACTTTTTTAAGGAATATTTCACAATTATGGATGATAATCTCTAAAGCTATGATTTTCAGACACTTTTTTTTCTTCCTTTCCTCTTTCATCCCCCTGTTTTTGTTTTCTTTTCTTTTTTTTTTTTTTTTGCCTTTTTGTCTTGCTTTTATTCTGTTCTTCTTCTTGGTGAGAAAGAGGTATAACTTTTTTCAAATAGAAGAAGAATAAAAATACGTATTTTCAGAATATTTACATGTTTTTTTAAATAATAAAAAGCTGAAATAAACATTTAATTGTGGTTCCAGAATTCTTGTATGCTTATACTTTAAAAAAATAGAAGCATACTATACATATGTGTCTTTACATACTTTTTATACTTAACAATACATCCTGGAAACCTTTCCCTTTCATATCAAAGAGCATTCTGTTTGTTTTATAGACATCACCTCATTTCTTTGGGTAGTTCGTGCCTGATGGACCATTTATTTTACTTTGGTAAAATTTCTGGAAAGAAGCACTAGAACAACTTTATTCCATATGGTTATTTTATGCAAAATGTACAGAATAAAATAAAACAAAGGAAAAATATACCACACATGTGAAGAGACAGAAAAATGTAACTGTATAATAGAGGAAAAGGATACAAATATGTGCCTAAGGTATTGGAGTTGGTAAATGAGGACCTGAAAATAATTTTGAGTATTGTATATGAGGAAAATACGACAAAAGTATGAAAAAGATGGCCAATGTCAACAGAAAATTGAAATCTATAAAAATAATCTAGAGTGCATTCTAGACATGCAAATTAACATTTCTAAAATTAATTATTGGGGAACCTGCCCCCGATACTCACGTAGGTTCTTTTCTATTTTCCCTAAACATCAGCTGGTTTGAGAAATAAAGGGACAGCGTACAAAAGAGAGAAATTTTAAAGCTGGGCCTCCGGGAGAGACATCACATGTTGGTAGGTTCTCTCATGCCCCCTGAGCCATAAAACCAGCAAGTTTTTATCAGGGATTTTCAAAAGGCGAGGGGGTGTACAAATAGGGTGTGGGTCACAGAGATCACATACTTCACAGGGTAATAGAATATCACAAGGCAAATGGAGGCAGGGCAAGATCACAGGACCACAGGACCGGGCGAAATTAAAATTGCTAATGAAGTTTCAGGCACCATTGTCATTGATAACATCTTATCAGGAGACAGGGTTTGAGAGCAACCGGTCTGACCAAAATTTATTAGGCAGGAATTTCCTCATCCTAATAAGCCTGGGAGTGCTATGGGAGACTGGGGCTTATTTCATCCCTACAGTCTTGACCATAGAAGACGGCCACGCTCAAGGAGGCCATTTTAGAGGCCCACTCTCAGGGGTGCAATCTCTTTCTCAGGGATGTTCCTTGCTGAGAAAAAGAATTCAGCAATATTTCTCCCACTTGCTTTTGAAAGAAGAGAAATATGGCTCTGTTCTGCCCGGCTCACCAGTGGTCAGAGTTTAAGGTTTTCTCTCCTATTCCCTGAACACTGCTGTTATCCTGTTCTTTTTTCAAGGTGGCCAGATTTCATATTGTTAAAACACACATGCTCTACAAACAATTTGTGCACTTAACGCAATCATCACAGGGTCCTGAGGTGACATACATCCTCCTCAGCTGACAGGATTAAGAGATTAAAGTAAAGACAGGCATAGGAAATCACAAGGGTATTGATTGGGGAAGTGATAAGTGTCCAAGAATTCTTCACAATTTATGTTCACAGATTGCAGAAAAGACAGGCATAAGAAATTATAAAAGTATTAATTTGGGGAACTAATAAATGTCCATGAAATCTTCACAATCCACATTCCTCTGCCATGGCTTCAGCCAGTTCCCCGTTCGGGGTCCCTGACTTCCTGCAACAATTAATAACTTATTTCAAGGTTTAATATACTGGGAAGAGAAGAAGAAAAATAGCGAACTCAAATATAGGACAATAGAAAATTACCAAATTAAAGCACAGACTGGTGAATGAAGAATGAAAATAGCCAGGCAGAAGAAAGATGCAGATCAAATAGTCAAAAATGCATGAAATTAAAGTCTCCCCTCAAAAAACCAGAACTATAATTTTGCCAAAGCAATATTTTAAGAGGTAAAATATTTTTCCAAAAATGAAGACAGATGTAAACACATTAATTTACTCTGCTCTGCACACCCTAAGTAGAATAACAAACAAAAACACACACATACACACACACACACACTCTCATACATACAATGTTCAGAATAGTAACAATTCCACAAGCCAAAGCTAAATAGAAAATTTTAAAAGCAGCCCTGCAAAAAAGATACTTCACATTCACAGGAAAAATAATCATAAAATCAATCTCTGATATTTTAACTAAAATTGTGAAACCCTGAAGACAATGGAATGACACGTTTAATGTGCCGCTAAAAGGAATAGAAAGAAAAATTTAAAAAGGAAAAGAGTGTTAAACTAAAATTCTATACTTAATAAAAATGTCTTTCAAATATAAAAACAAAATCAACATTGTTTAGACAAGAAAAAGCTGAGACAAATCATTACTTAAATAAGATGCACTAACAGAAATGACTGCAGATGTAAGAATGGAATTGTGAAGAAATAAAAAATAAAAATATGTAAGAAAATGAATATTAATCCTTTAAAATAGCAGTAACAACCATCTTGTATAATATACATAACATGTAAAGAAGTAAAATATTTGATAACATTAAACCGAGGCAGATGAGAGAAAACATAAATTAGAACACTTTCGGGCTGAGTAATAATAAAAATATCACAAATTGTGAGATATAGCTAAATGGAAGGTTTTAAATATATATTTATAGTGAAATCTATGTATTTACATGTATATATTTTTAAAAGAACGCTTTGGAACATTAATCTATTCCTTTACAGGAAGCTAAAAAATAGAATGACAAAGTAAATCCAAGGGAAGTAGAAAGAAAAACTATATACAATATATAGATAAGAATATACATGGATGAAATTAAATGCAGACCTACAATAGAAAATCAATAAATATAGTATCAGTTCTTCAAAACCAGTATCAGAAATTGAAAGAAAGCTGTCTCTAGAGTTTTACAATGTGCAACACAACTTTGTGTGGTAATAGATTCTGTTTAACATGCGTGCTGTCCAGTAGGGTTAGTCAAGCTAACCTTGTGACTCTAGTCACATGCAACTACTGTGCACCTTAAATGTGTTCAGTTGGAGTAAGAAAATTTTTTTTTATTTGTTTACATTTATTTAATATTTATGAATATGTTATGACAAATTTTTTATTAATATATTTGACAAACTTCTTTATTTTTAACAAACTTTTCATTTTATAATAGTTTTTTTATTTATAAAAAGCTACAAAAATAGTACAGAGAATTCCTACATAACCTACACTGTTTCTCCTATCATTAACATCTTATGATAGTATATTTGTCACATCTACTGATTAATATTGATACATTATTAAGTCCATACTCTATTCAGATTCCTTAGTTTTTCCCCCGTGTTCTTTTTCTCTATTTAAGGATATTGTCTAGTATACCACATTACATTTAGTCAGCAAGTCTCCTCAGGCTCTTCTTGGCTGTCACAGTTTCTCAGATTTTCCTTGTTTTTAACTTAACAAATTTAACAGTTGTGAGTCACGCTGGTCAGGAATTTTGTGGAACATTCTACAGTTTGCGGTAGACAGGGGTTACACATACTTGGAAGGAAAACTGTAAAGGTAAATTACAATTCTCATCATATCATATCAAGGATGTGTTCTATCAACATGACTTACCAACATGACAACATGTTGGTATTAACTTTGATTGCATGGTTGAGATGTTTGTCTGATTTGCCCACTGTAATATTATAGAGATCTAGTCTTCGTCCAAAAAGATTACATAACCAGTCCACTCTACAGACAAATTCTTTTGTCAGTGAAAATGGAAGTGCTCCTGTATACCTTGGTATAATCTAATATCTATAGCTGAATTCTACTGAATCTTAAATTTACTGATTTTATTGATCATGTCAAGTTCTCAGAGGAAATGTGGGCAATAAGCTTGGCCATTGAGTCTGAAAATTCAGCTAAAACAGGAAAGGCTCGATACTATTTCTATCAAAGAATTTTCGTTAAATAATGTTTAATCACTATTTGTGTTATATTATTATTTTCTGGAGGGAAAGAAAATTTAGGAAGCCTCACACTATGCGGGTTATAAAAAACTTACTCTCTTCTATCCATAAATTTGCCACTCTAAGTGCTTAGTGTTTTAACTGAGCAAAAGAGATGATTTTGAGATAAGCAGGAAACACACAAAAGATAAAAGAAGTATAATTATTTAGCACCTTTAAAAGGATCTCTGGCCTGGTGTGTTGGCTCATGCCTGTAATCCCAGCACTTTGGGAGGTCAAGGTGGGTGCATCAGCTGAGGTCAGGAGTTTGAGACCAACCTGATCAACACGGTGAAACCCTATTTCTACTAAAAATACAAACTCAGCCAGGCATAATGTCACATGCCTGTAATCCCAGCTACTTGGGAGGCTGAGGCAGGAGAATCACTTGAACCTGGGAGGCGGAGGTTGCAGTGAGCTGAGATCATGCCAGTGCACTCCGGCCTAGGCGACAGAGAGAGACTAAAGAAGAAGAAGAAGAAAACTAACAATCTTAGAGGAACACCAGGATATATATATTGTGATGTCTGATGAAAATATCTAAGAATTATTATTTATCTGTCCCATATTGACTCCCAAATTTAGGAAACTTAAAAACTCTTATCCCCCCTCCTTGTTAATGGATGACAGTTAAAAAAAATATGGTTTATGTGTATGCTTTGAGCACCAGGAACAAAAGAGGTAGACCTAGAATAAAAATCAGAAAAAAATCCACCAATTGCCCCTTCATATTATTATCTCAGTATATATGATAGTCTAAAGACTGGGAAGCAGAAGATAGCCAGAGGTTCATTAATGGATACAAAATTACAGCTAGATAGGAGGAATAAATGTGACTGTTCTATAGCACTATAGGATGACTATTATTAACAACAATTTATTGTACCAAATAGCTAAAAGGGCAAATTTTTAATATTCTCAAAACAAAGAAATAAGTGTTTGAAATGATTGGTATGCTAATTACCCTGACTTGATCATTGCACATTGTATACATGTATCAAAATATCACACTGTAGCCCATAAATATGTACAGTTATTTTGTGTCAATTAAAAAAATAATAAAGCAAGAAAAAGGAAGTTTCTAGATTTCTCTGGCTCTTTAAAAAAATATAGGTTGGTGTTGGTATGTGGGAAATATAAAAATATAGAAAATATGATTTGAATTGAACAAGACAGTTCCGTATTAGAGAGGTCTTTAAACAGTAGTACACCTGAGAGGTAATATAAAGCATTGCTATATTAGAGCTGTTTTTATGTGAAAGGCTACCAACAGGCAAGAGCTTGGCTCCCAAAGGTCACTGAACTGCCTATAATTAAACCAAAGCGACTTTAAGTATTCTATTCTGCAGCATGATTTTTAAAAAACACCTATATTTTCTGCTTAAGCCATCAAGATTTTGGCTGAATTTATTCAGTGACCATTTTGCCAGAATTTCCTCCCACACACCATGCTTGTTCTCAGAAGGAAATAGTATTTTCTTGATATTTATGGTTCCTTTTTGGCTTAAGCCTCCCTATCCTGAATACAGTTAAAATATTTGAAATGAAAGTAAGTATATGTAATTCTCTCTTATTAGGAAAGGACTTAACTCTCTTCCTAATTATCTCTTCTCTGAAAATACTCGCCATGGTAAATGCATCCCATTTTATAAATTGTTACATAAGATCAAAGAGGCCTCAGACTGAGAAGCTGTTCTATGACAATAGATTTCTTAAAAGTTAGCTGCAATTTTCACCATTCCTTTTAGAGGTGCTATAAAATATAACCAATTTAAATTCAGCAAACATTTCAGTGGACACTTTTTTCTCAGGTACTGTGGAACTGCAAAGCAGTAACAAAACAAATAAAAAAAAAAAGCATGAGAGAGAGAGAGAGAGAGAGATCCTACACAAGAGATCCTAGCTTTAAGAACTCGTTGTCTAGTAATGTATTCAAGCTACTCATTGGAGCTCTGGAATCAGATTAGGTGACCTTGAATCCATTCCTTTGACAAATATTTATTAAGTGCTTAAAATGTTCTACAACCTGGGGGTACAGCCCTGGATGAAATAATCAAACTTCTTCTGCCTCAAGGGCTTAAGTTCTGGCACACAAGACAGATGATACAGATAATAAATAATATTACAGAGAAAAGAATTAAAAAGGAAAAGGAGACAGAATTTGAGGTAGAGAGGGGTTTGAAATCTCATGAAGTGTGGCCAGAATAGACCTTGAGGAAGTAGCACATAACTAATGTTGTGAAAGACCTGGGGAGTAACGCAGGTAGAAAGAACTACAGAAAAAAGGAAGAGGAACTGAAAAAATGCCAAGATGAGTGGATGGCTGTTGTGTTTAAAAGACAGCAAGGAAGCCAATCTGGTTGGAATGAAATGGGAAGGCAGCCGTAGTAGCAGATGAAGTCAGAAAGGAAATAGGAACTCCACACCATTAGAATATGATTTCCAAATTGTTACTTTCAAGCCCTCTCTTGGAAAGAGGTACCATACTATAAATGGCATTTCTTAGCATTTTCTTTTTCTCCCTTGTGTCCTCAAATAAGTGGACTGAGACACATGTACCTTGGCTTATGACCAGAAAAAAAAAAAAATGATGTTTACAGAAAAATTTTCTGATTGAATAGATCAGTCATTGTCATCAAAAATCAACTTGGCAAATATTCTTATCAACTTGTTGGAAATATTGTTTACAAATTACTTGTCATGATTCTCCCACTCAGAAGAATTTTTAAACCAGTGGGGTGAATTGGCTAGTTCTCTTGTTTTCTCTGAATGTGGAAAAAAGTATGATAAAATTCAGTGGGGGAGTGTGATGGTTAATTTTAGGTGTCAACTTGACTAGATTAAAGGATACTCAAATAGCTGGTAGAGCATTATTTCTGGGTATGTCTGTGAGGCTGTTTCCAGAAGAGGTTGGCATTTGAATCAGTGGGCTGAGTAAGGAAGATCTGCCCTCACCCAACGTGGGTGGGCATGAGCCAATTGGCTGAGGGCCGGGATAGAACAAAAAGGCAGGGGAAAGGCAAGTTACCTTTTTTTCTCCTAGACTAAGACACCTTTTTTCTCCTAACATTGGACATTAGAATTTCAGGTTCTCTGGCCTTTGGATTCCAGGACTTTCACCAGCAGCCCATCAAGGTTTTAGATCTTTGACCTTGGACTGTTATGCCATTGGCTTCCCTGGTCCTGACGCTTTGGGATTTGGACTGAGCCACTCTACCAGCTTCTCTGGTTCTCCAGCTTGCAGACAGCCCACCATGGGACTTCCAAGCCTCCATAATTACGTGAGCCAACTCCTCTAATAAATGCTACCTCATCTCTTTATATCTCTATATTATCTCCTATTGGTTCTGTCCCCTTGGAAAATTCTCACTAATATGGTGGGGCATTCTTAAGAAATCTTTAGGGGTCACATTACATTGTACTGATTCTCTCCCTCCCCTCCCTGCCCCTCGTATCCCACTTAACACGATGTCTGGTTCATAGAAAGCCATTGTTAAATATTTGTGGACTAATGGCTAATAGGACCTAAGAAGTTTTAAATTAGGTGCCTATTAATGATTGTTACCATTATTAAAGGAAGTAATGACTAGGAAATAGTTTACTCTGGTGAAACAGGTAGAGCTAGGTCAGTATCATTTATAGTTTAAAAAAACACATAGTAAAAGTGTTTCTGGGCCCACAAAACTTTCACTATTTACCTCAATGTAAGGATAAACCTGCACCTATGCTTATACCTCCACCTAGGTGATGTAGATGTTAAAATAGATATCCACATGTCAGACTGCCTATTCGATCACTGGTTTCTTCCTCTTGTTTCATAAGTAACAGTGCCATAAAGCAGGATCACTGGATCACCCTCAGTGCAAAGAACACACTCTCACCTCTCTTGGCTTCCACAGCTCTACACCATCTTCAGTCTTTTCATTGCTTTGCCTCCTTTCAGCGTCAGTGTGGAGCAGAGAAGAAGTTAGGTGATGGTGTTGTAAGTGCTGTGGGGAACAGCAGTGAACACCAACTGCAACAATAAAATATCTGCCTCATGGACTTTATTTACTAGTGGGACAAAATAGATCCCATACAAAAATAAATAATCTTATATATGAAATCATAGAGTGTAGGAGAACAGAAACAAGGCCAAAAATTAACATTAAGCATTAGAATCCTCAAATGTAATTAACTAGGCAAATAAACTAAAGATACGAAGACAGTTTTTTTCAATCTGCATGTTAAGATTAAAATAATATCTACTTCATGCATTATAAGAAATAAAATAATGGGAAAGAATATAATATCCACCTTATATTTTATGTTCAAGAATTTTCAGAAGCACGTTTATTTGATTCAAACTTTTGGTACATAACAGCAGCAGAGAGAAAGTAATTTAAAAGTCAGTAATTTCAATTACTAGATGCTTAATTGAGGTTTCTAGAATGTCAAATATATTTCCAGTTGGGAAAAAATATGAAAAAAAATTAATAAGTTCATTGTAAATTTACTTAAATCTGAAGCGATAATACATTCTTCATGGGAAGTATGCAAATTACGCCCCCTCCCTACCTTCAAACCAAAGATGTCACTAGAACCTGTGAACATGGAAAAAGAGAATGAGTTAAAGATGCAATTAAGTTTGCTAATCAGCTGATGTTGAGATAGGGCAATTATTGTGGATTATCCAGGCAGATCCAATATAATCACATGGATCCTTAAGAGCAAGAACCTTTCCCAGTTGTGTCCAGAGAGACAGTGCAGAAAGGATCTGAAAATAATGGTTGCTAGTTGATGAAGAAATGGAGCCACTATCCAAGGAAGGCATGTGGCCTCTAGATGCTGGAAAAAGTAAGGAAATTGATTTTTCCTATGTACCCTCCAGAGGAACCAGCCTTGCTGACATCATCACAGTGAGACCTGTGTCAGCCTTCTTACTTTATAAAATTGTAAGATAATAAGTTTGTGGGGGCTTTTCTGTTTGCTTTAGATTTTTTTTTTTTTTTTTTTTTGAGATGGAGTCTGGCTCTGTTGCCCAGGCTGGAGTACAGTGGCATGATCTTGGCTCACTGCGACCTCCACCTCCCAGGTTGAAGCAATCCTCCCACTTCAGCCTCCCAAGTAGCTGGGATTACAAGCATGCACCACTATGCCTAGCCAATTTTTGTATTTTTAGTAGAGACAGGGTTTTACCAGGCTGGCCAGGCTGATCTCGAACTCCTAACCTCAGGTGATCCACCCGCCTCAGCTTCCCAAAGTGCTGGGATTACAGGTGTGGCCAAGTTTGCATTGCTTTTAATCCACAAATTACCACAAAGTTTGTGGTGATTTGATATATCAACAATATAGAAAACAAATATACCACTATTTATGACTTTCCAAAATTACTTACAGCAAGTTTCATGAACATTGATGTCTATGATGATACAATATTTAAATTTTTGGCTGGAAAGAAAGCTCAGAAGCAAAACAGTTTGGCAGCAAAAAACATACCTCTTTACAAAAAAAAGATAATAATATGAGATGAAACCTATTACTTTGAAAGAGCTAGAAATATGAACAAAATTATTCTTGAGACAGAGATCTCAAACTAGATTTATTTGTTTCCATGGTTCATAAATATTCTGTGTAATTTAACTTTTATTTTGGTCAAGAGAAAGGATTTTTAGCTTATTGGATAGTATCTGAACATTTAAAAAAGTATTTTTAGGTTCACGTGATTTGACTCATTGCTTCATTTTGACTAAATATAATTTCTTTTTAAAATGAGACTTTTTTCTGATTTTATATTTCTGTTTCTCTGGAAAGAAGCTTATACTACTGTTTTCACAGTTCATAAAATATTTCACATTGTATGTGGTTCATCTAAGATATAAAACATAGAGTATTTGCCTCTTTTTTTTTTAACTCTAGCTCTTGTTTTGGGATATGTCTTAAGACTGGTTTTTGGCTTTTTATCTATTTTCTTTATACACTCTCTTTGTGATTCTATTGACTATTGAAAAATATTAACTCTATACAAATGATTTAACCAGTATATTTTCAATATTGCATTTCTCATATAATAAAACAACAAAGCACAATTACCCAGTATATCCCATGTGCAAAATACTGATAATAACATAAAAAATGTCTGCTTGGATTTTCTGCAATCATCTGAAATCATTAGACCACCTTTTCTTCTAAGTCAGGTTTTCCTCTTTGCTCCTAGTTTCTGTGAAAGCCAGAATCATTTTCCCAGAAATGTTTCAGAAACATAATACAATCTTAAAGTAATCTTCTACAAACTTCATTTAAAATCGGTCACTATGTGTTCTTAACTGTTACTTTGTAATGACTTTTCAATATTTCCTTTCTAATGAAATTTCTTTCCTGTCGAATGCATTTCATTCCCACTACTTTAATTCAATACAGATTCCCATCACCTCATCCCTCAAAGATTCCAAATGCTTTTAATTCTCCTTGATTTTATTCTGTTGTAATTCCAACCGTGATGGTACCAGTTATTTGGCTCTTTGCTCACAGCTCTGTTTGCAGTGATTTGAGTGCCCTGTCCAGATCCTCTTGAATGGGCAGTGCACCCATGCCCCACTTACTGTGAGTGTGGCTGATGACCCACTATTTACCCCTTTTCCAGAAACTCCCCTCAGTGAAGAGGAAGCTATCCCAACACCCACACAAACTTCAGTGAGTGCTGGATTGGCAGGGACGAAAGGTGTGCCCCTGGCCTTGAGATGGGCCTAACTGCACTTCCAGCACTTTTCTGTGGACTCAGAGGAAAGCCAGGATCCAGCTGTGACCATAGTGTTGCTTAGGTAACACTGCCCTTTGCCTGATCCTATTTTTATCAATCTTCTTTTAAAAGCATGCTTCACATAAACCACCTAGACAAGAATTCCCATCCAGGCCTTGTTTCTACAGTACCAGACACAAGCTATTCATTATTCCTCTCTTCTTTTCCATAACACAAGTTGACTGACTCCCCCAAGCTGAATTTCTCAAGCTCCTCTGTCATCTGGATTACAGGTGAGTTTGACATGGGAAAAATTACAGGAGTTGAAAGGGTGGGAAGGAGTAGGGGTCAGTGTGTCTAGTCTCCTTTCTCTATCTTTGGAAGAACCTCCTGCAGCAGCTACATCATCTCCTGTGGGCTCTGCAGCTCCAACAATAAACATTCTTATCTCCAGGCTGTCTCTTCCTCGTACTTTACATTTTGCTCTCATAGGCCATGTCATTTGTTGGGTGACTGGTTCTGTACTTGCCACGAGATGGTGAGATTTTTAGTTTTTCCAAAGCCATATTTCTGACACTTTGTAGCAATAAACAGACTGGGCCTGAAAGATCCATCCTCTGCTGGACTATCCTAGCTGCTAGGCTCAGATACCATCAACTCTTCCCTTTTACCCCCAGCTTTAGGGTGCTAGTGACTTTGTGACGATATTAATTGCCATTTATCTTTCTAGCCCATATTTGGCTTCTTAGCTCTTCAATCCCATGTAACCAATCATCGGCATTAAATTCCCTCACTTAAAAATACCTGAAGTGTTTTCAGTCACTTTCAGGGCACAAATGGATTAGGGTGGAGCAAAATAACGAAGCGGTCTTCCCCCATGAATTTTCCCATTGATCTTTTCTACAACTCGGTCTTTAAATGTTCACTCACAAATACCTCATTTTCACAAAATGGAAATACATTTTCATTTTTCTCATTATAAAACTAATTATACTCACAAAATTTCCATATACTACATAAAGTAGAAAGTAAAAGTAGAGACACTCTTTGATCTGAACATCAAACACTATGGGAGAGACAATAACTCAAAAAATGGTGACTAGAAACTGAAGGGCTAATTTGACAGAATAGACAGGGTAATGATGAATTGGAGAACTGCAGTAAAGGATAGGGATTACAAGGGATAAAAATAGGTGTCAGCAACAGACGAAGGAGGACCTCCAAGGGAGTTTTCTCATTTCATACTTGTCTTCAGAATGTGTGTCTTCTTTGGGTTACTGAAAGAATGTCCTGTGATCACATGTTTGGTCACTCCTCTCTGTTATTTTTATTGTACATGGAACAAAAGCGCCAACACCAAGCAAGAAAGATAGTCAAGACAAAAACTCTGTTGTCTACTAGAAAATGGAATGTCTGACAGGCAGCAAGACATGCAGAATTTAACTGAATTGTTATCCACCCACCCCCAGTGCCTTTTTAATGTACACTTGATAATTTAGTTTTGGTAATACACATACCTTGTCATCATTTCCATTGAACATACATGAGAAATAAACATTATTAGTTTTCTGTTTGAAGTAATATTTATATTTAAAATTATCCCACTTAGTGGTTACTTCTTAGTGCAATTTGTATGCTATACTGCCAAAGACTGAAAACTTGAATATTCCAAAATTAAACTTTCAATATTATGATAGCCTCTACTTGTTTTCGTCAAGAAAAGACCATGTTTTTATTAAATATCCTCCTCTAACAGGACATAGACGTACATGATATACCATGCCTCAGTTTACAAAAGCTAATGATTTTTAAGTGAAATTTTACGATCTTCTTCTATGAGAAGACCCAAAAGCATCAGAGAGGGACAGAGACACATGAATGATATGATGTGGGAAATGATCTTTAGACATGGAATTTTAGAGACATGATTGGTATCCAACCTCCGATTGTCCTTGGTCTATTAATATACAGAAGTCATTTAAAGGTGGTTAGTCTCACTTCCACTTCTCCTAAATCATTGTGATAACATTATCTATCTGACACAGCTAATAGGAAATGCCATTTGAGTTAACAAGGACTACTTATTAGAAGCTCACAGTAAAAATATGGGCTAGTCCTAGGAAAAGGAATGAAGACATTTCTAAATTTCAAACGACTATATCAATGTGAGTTATTATGAGGATGCAGCAGAACTGTGGCAGCACAATCGCCAAAGATGGCTGAGTTGAGACAACATTGGGATGGGGTATAGTTATCCAGACTCTGAAAATGCTACTAATTTCAATTCATATTTGCCATTGACTGAACCGGGAATGTACACCTCCTAATGAACTGTAATGTTACTTATTTTCTGAAAGATTTGTAACCACAAAGAGAAGAAGTTCATTGCTAGCCTGACTCAGACATGAAGTGGGGGAGAATTTTCTTCTCTCAATGATAGATAACACAAGGCACTTTGGGATCTTCCCCTTCTTTTCCTTTCTAGTGTCTGTCTTATCTGTCTTTCTTCTTCACTCAGTACAACCATACTGAACATCACTCCCTCAAATATTCTAGACATCTTTTGCTTCTGGGCTTCCATACACAGTTATTTATCTGTCTGGAGCTATCTCTTCACTTCTCATTTTCCCTGGCTGGTCCCCAAACTTCACATCCCAGTTTGGACCATATTTCTCCCAGGAAGTCATGCACTGGATGCTGAGTTAGATAACTGCAATATGCTACTGCAAACCTTCTGCTTTTACTATTACAAAGCCTATAACAATTATAATTACTAAATTAGTGTTCTATTACGTCCTCTAAGACAATTTAAGATAATATAACTTCTATTACTGGAAGGTATATTCATCAGCTCTCACATTGCTATAAAGAAATTTCTGAAACTGGGTAATTTATAAAGAAAAGATGCTTAGTTGACTCACAGTTCCACAGGCTGTACAGGAAGCATGGCTGGGGAGGCCTCAGGAAACTTACAATCATGGCAGAGGGCAAAGAGGAAGAGAGCACATATTACATGGCTGGAAGAGGAGGAAGAGAGAGAAAAAGCAAAGGTGCTACGCACTTTTAAACAACCAGATCTCATGAGAACTCACTATCACAAGAACAGCAAGAGGGAAGTCCACCCCACAATCCAATCACCTCCCACTAGGCCGCTCTTTCAACACTGGGGATTACAATTCAACATGAGATTTGGGTGGGGACAAAAACCATTTTTCCTTCCTAGGCCTCTGGGCCTGTGTTGGGAGGGGCTTCCACAAATGTATCTGACATGCCCTGGAGACATTTTCCCCATTGTTTTGGTGATTAAGATTCAGCCTCTTGTTACTTATGCAAATTTCTGCAGCAGGCATGGGCTTGAATTTCTCCCCACCAAGTGGGTTTTTCTTCTCTGTCACATCATCAGCCTACAAACTTTCCAAACTTTTATGCTCTGCTTCCTCCTGAACACTTTGCCACTTAGAAATTTCTTCTGACAGATACCCTAAATTATCTTTCTCGAGTTCAAAATCCCACAGATCTTTAGGGCAGGAACAAAATGCCACCAGTTTTTTTGCTAAAGCATAGCAAGAATCACCTTTGTTCCAGTTCACAACAAGTTCATCATATCTATCTGAGACCACCTCAGCCTGAACTTCGTTGTCCATATCACTATCAGCATTTTGGTCAAAGCCATTCAACAAGTCTTTAGGAAGTTACCAACCTTCCCACATATTCCTGTCTTCTTCTGAGCCCTTCAAACTGTTCCAACCTCTGCCTGTTACTCAGTTCCAAATTTGTTTCCACATTTTCCGGTATCCTTATAGCAGTGCCCCACTACCTTGGTACTAATTTACTGTATTAGTCCATTCTCACACTGCTATGAGGAAGTACTCAAAACTGGGTAATTTATAAAGGAAAGAGGTTTATTTGACTCACAGTTCCACATTGCTGGGGATGTCTCAGGAAACTTACAATCACGGCAAAAGGCAAAAGAGAAGCAGGCTTCTTCTTCACAGGGTGGCAGGACAGAGTGAGTGCCAGCAGGGGAAATGCCAGACATTTATGAAACTATCAGATCTCATGAGACTCGCTCACTTTCATGAGAACAGCATGGGGGAGACCATCCCCATGACCTAATTACCTCCAGCTGGTCCTGTCCTTGATACATGGGGATTATGGGGATTACAGCTCAAGGTGAGATTTGTGGGGACACAGAGCCTAACCATATCAGGAGGTTCCCCAAAAAATTAAAAATAGAATTACCAGATGATCCACCAATTCCACCCACTACTGGGTATATATCCAGACCGATGTCAGAAAATATGAGTGCATTGTATATATAAGATACTTTTATATATACATTACAGAATTTGTAAAACCATAAGACATTTAATATAAAATAGGGAAGTAGTAAATGTGTATCACATAACTATTTTATTTTCCATAATATCTCATATTTCATATAGTCTTTATTTCCTGTAGACTCTAAGATGAAATCAATTATAACATTTACTATTTTGTATATCATTATGAAAGAAAAAATGCTATTGGAAAAAAATCTTAGGACAACATGCTTTTTAAAAAAGAGTCCAGAATGACACATATATTGATCACAGGAGACTCTTGTTTTAGAATTCCCTTCATTTACTCTATGGTATTCCACTGTTTGTCATCAGTTGCATTACTTGGTGTTTGATAATTTAAAAATGATAACGAACTTTTACTTACTTGTGGATATCTTCTTTTTTTAGGATACGTGATGTATTTTGTTCCTTTGCAAAAAAACTACAAAATGGAAGCCATTCTTTCAAAGACAAATGTTTGATGCACATAGATTGAATTTATGCTCTGCCACACTGTTTTTATGCCAGGCCGATTATACAAGGTCACTTTCTTTCACTGTCCAATTATTCAAAGTAATCATTTAGAAGACTTTTAAGTGACAAACTCAAGATGCACAGAACCATTGAGGTACATAACTTAAAACCATTACACTATCCATAACTGTCAGACTATAATTGTGAAATGTATCCTTATTTAAGAAATATTAAAATGTGAAAAATGTGCATTTTAGAACTGGTGTAATGTATGTTAAGGTTGTATGTTAAATTTTTATTAACAAATGGATATGCATAATAAAAAAATGTTTGGAGAACATTGGCTTATATTGCCAGCAGATTATTTTATGAAAATAATACATGGATTCATTTATTAGTATACTTCTCTAGTTCATGTTAAAGATTACTTATAAGAACCTACACTTTGGGAGACCAAGGCAGGTGGATAGCTTAAGCCTCAGGAGTTTGAGACCAACCTGGGGAACATGGTGAAACCTGGTGTCTCTACAACAAATTTAAAAATTAGCTGGGAGTGGAGGTGTGCACCTGTAGTCCCAGCTACTCAGGAGGTTGAGGTGGGAGGATCAACTAAGACCAGGGAGGTTGAGAGTGCAGTGAGCTTTGATTGCACCACTGCTCTCCAGCCTGGGTGACAGAGTGAAACTTTGTCTCAGGAAAAAAAAAGACCCAAATATGAGGGAAAATAAGGCAGACCTAACTAACAAGGAGCCCAGATGTTATTAAATGCCATTTGTGAAAGAATTCCACATATCTTGTTGAGTCTGAATAATTCTTATAGACCATTATGGCTTGGTCTCATAATCTACCCACTCTTTAACAAAACTTTTACCACAAAATATTATCTACTTGCCTATTTGTTCTATTTATTATTTTTCCTGCCTTTGGTATATTTTTAATATCAAATTATATACAAATAAGAAATTCTATTGCCACTTTAAAGCACCACAATTATGTAAGACTCAAAACCTTATGATCAAACCGTCTTTATGTCGATTGGTTAACATATATTTCATTTTTTTTCTTTTCTTTTTTTTTTTTTTTTTTTTTTT
>NW_026652290.1:83803830-83929260 GCF_009828535.3 Hylobates moloch | reverse complement strand
TTTTTGTATTTTTAGTAGAGACAGAGTTTCACTGTGTTAGCCAGGATGGTCTCGATCTCTTGACTTTGTGATCCACCCGCCTCAGCCTCTCAAAGTGTGGGGATTACAGGTGTGAGCCACCGTACCCGGCCACATATATTTCATTTTTAACTTGAGTTATGTTTTTCTTTTGTCACTGGCCTAATTTGTAAATAAATACAAAAAATGTAGGTATGAAAAATACATAAAGAGGAAATTATTATGTTTTAATATTTTTACACTCATTAAGCAAAGTATAATTTTTTTTATTCATAAAAAAGTGGCCTGCAGAACAACTTTCCTACCTTGCTTGTCATTAAATATGTTAAATATAAATAGCTCTGTTAGTGATAGAAATTCCTTAGAGAGGAACTACATTTTTCTTGAACTCAAATTTTACTCAAATATATTTTACCTAAAATCTACTAAGCAAAGGTTTTTGGTTTTAGTTTTTTTTTTTTTTTTTCAGAATGTTTAAGTGAATTCTAATGTGAGTTAGGAACTCTTTTATAAATCATACTCTCACCCTGACAATGAAATAAACAAACTACATGCTTTTCATCTCAACTGGCACCTTCAAGTACTGGGCTCAGAAACTGTAATTAAAAATCATTTAAAACATTCATTTCACAGTTTACTCGTGGGAAGAAGCACATATTGTTCCAATTCCATTCCTAAAAAAGCCTCCCACAGTATCAGTGAGAAATTTTCAAAGGTCATGGTTGAAGTAAGCACCTACCTTGTTTTGCACATGGCTTATGTCACCACCGTACTTCTAAATTATATCATCAGTCTCATTTCTGTTTCCCAGAGACAGGCTCATGTCACTTTCTGAATTCCAGTGCAGATTTTAAACCTTATCTCTTTGAAAGTTCTCCCCATATTAAACAGTGAAAAGTAAAGACTCTGAACTTTAGTATATGGCTTGGCAATCCATTCTTCCCCCTACATGGTTATTAATCTCATCCAAAGGTATGTCACTAACTGTTTTGGTATTTTCAATACTAATATAATGATTGCAATCATGGTGAGCAGTAAAAGTATACACCCTGTTAGACAGCAAAACTCTAAGGAAATAAACTAGGTGGAGAGACATTGATTATATTTTTTTCTACAAGAAGAATGAAATCATGCCAAAATCAAAAGGCCAAAGTAGCAGGATTAATACAAATATTACTATAATTCTAAGAATCAGAAAACAAAAGTTGCAAATATCACACAAGTAAAAGTGCATGGACTTGATAATACAAAAACCTTCAAGTCTTAAGGTTTTCTCTATTTGCTTTTATTTCCTCTATAAAAGGAGCAGCTGTTTCATAGTCCTGATGATGGATTAGCTCTACCAGCAAATAGTCACCTGCCTTACTGATGGCTGATGATTTATGTGCATATTAACCAAACTCAGTAGATTGACTGGAACTAGAATGCCTTTATGATCCTAAGAGATTGAAAAATTAAAGTGCTGTAAACAAGGAAGATTATAGGAGGCTCTCTCCTTGTGACTAAAAGTGAGAAAACTGTTAGTAGATTCATCTTATATAATCAATTACACCGATCCAGAAGACACATTTAAAGGCCCATTTCTCCTTTCAACCCATTATGTTGTTAGTAGTATGTTGCTACACTTCTTTGTAAATGGTATCTTAGTGACTGAAAAGGTTTATGTATCTAAATTATTTACCCAAAGTAATTTGTGCAGGAGAAACAAAAAGTCTATCCTGAAATGCCACAGTATAACTATTACCATCTATATTAAACTTGAGCCTGATAACAAATGTTACCATTTATTTCTTTGGCATTTGATTTTTGACAATTGTTTTATTAAATACTTTATATAGTTAACTCATTTATTATATATACAGCATATATCCTGTTACTATTTCTATTTTACAAATGAGGAATAGAGCCTTTGGTGAACAAAGAAACTTGCCTAGCGTCATACAGCCAGTAAGTGGCAGGTCATTTCTAATCCTATCTGTATGTTTCCAAAACGTGGTGTTAACCAGAATGCTATACCTTTCTGTCTCAAGTCATTCTTAAATTGAGCATTGCATGATAGGCCTACAGAAATAAACCAGAGTTCAGATTTTAAATTGCTATCTTTAAGACTAGTTTTTAAATTTCTTAGCAGCTAGATTAAATGTGACACTCTGTGTGTCATCAGAATATGTACACCGTTATGGAAATAAAAGAGAAACTCTGGGAGAATTTACTAACCTTATACCCAGCTACTTCAAAGCACTTTTCAAATGTATTCAAATAGCTCCTAGTCTTTCAACTCTCAAGCAAATATAAATGGAATTTTGTTATCAACTCTCTATGACCGTGTAAATGTCTTTGTGTGAATTTATTGTTTCAGATTAGCTCTGGTATTTAGAGCACAATGCAGTCTGGTTCAATATGGTGGCTGTCATGAGGAACCTCTTTCATGGAGTATTTCTCCAATCCTGGGAGAGAGAAAAAGGCAGCTGGGGTAATAAGCAATATGATTAAAGATTTTTTTTTCTATTCAATTTCTCTATATTAAAGTATCCCTGAGCAGATGAATGTCTATTCTGGACAGAAAATATAAATGTGTGTTTTGGTGCAGATGTCAGAAGCAATAAATGCCAGAGAATAAATTAAGTTGACTACAGAATTAGCTCTATTCCTGAAAGTCTTCAAATCCATGGAGTATCTTCTAAGGCTGAAGCACATGAGTGGATTTTGAAGGACCAATAGAATTTCTTCTGATTTTTTCTTATTCTGTTCCTAGTTGTTAGTAGTGTGTTGCAATACTTCTTTGTAAATAGTATCTTAGTGACATCAAGAAACAATACTGCAATACTGAAATATGTTGATATAGTCTTCTAATCTCAAATTCAGGAGACCCCAGATAGCCTTGGTTGATTTAATCAGATACTAGCATTGAAAAGACAAATAGATGTTTAAATGAAACTTTTTAAAAGAGAAAACCCACATATAAATATTTGTTGAAGTTTTAAATGTTTTTCAGATCAGGTTGCTTCATCACTAACGAGGTATATCAAGGCATAATTGGTAAAAAGAAAATAGCTAACAGGAAATAAAACTCAATGGGACATATATATTAGTCTCCAAATAAAGAGACCATACAATATTTAATTCCATTTTCTTTCTTAAATTACCACATAGATTTGGACAAACCATTTCACTTTAGTTTCTCCTCTATGACAGAACAGAAGTGCTTGAGAAAAATGAGGGGAGGTATGAGTCATGAAAACAATCACAAAGTTTTTGGATGCCTAAAAATTGCTAATGTGAAAATAGACAATGGTAAATCCATATTTGGGTAGACCAAGAAGCTTTTTAACAACTTGTTTTAAATTAGAAAAATCTGTAGATTCAATCAATACAAAGAGATTGTCTTGGCAGTGATGTTCGCATTGGAAATGCCTCTATTTCAGCTGGCCAAAATGAGAGTTGTTAATTAAAATATGTATTTTCGTGGAACTACAGCCACAGCAAATAACTTGCATTTATTAAACTGAAAATACTCCCTTTCTTTTGAGGATATACTCCTTCATTTTCTGCTATCTTCTACTTATTCTTACTATAATTCTGGTATAATCTCAGCCAAGCATAACTTGATACTCTGAGTAGAGTCAGGTTTTGGTTTGGTTTTCATAGCTCTCTCTGTGCCTATCTCGTATAACTTATATAACTTATCCTAAAATGAACAATTAATTTGCCTTTTTGTCTACTTCAGACTGAAAGTCTTTGGGGTCCAAAATTTTGTTTTAATTGTTTTTGTTTCTAGTACCTAGCGTAATTCTTCATATGTGACAGGTAGTGAAAAACATATGGAAGGAGGGTTGAGGTGGTAGGGGAGAAGCAAGAATTGAAACGAAAGAAAAGAAACATCTTAAAATATACCTGAAGAGTGAAAAACAATAACCCTATTATCATATTTTTTAACAGATATAGTCTTTCTGAAATAAGACAGTTGTCCTATGGAAACTTTTCTCCTTAGGCTTGTATTTAATGTAGTTTGTATATTTATATTAATGTGTTATATGATACAAAATGACATAATATCATAAAATATAGCAATCAAATCATAAAATTACCTACTCTACAAGGAAAAATACTTAGCCAGTAAGCATGCAGTAGATCAATTTATTCTTTGTGTCATACAGCAAGTATACTGATAGACTAATAATTTTTGTGGTACTTTTCACTTAAAACATCTAGATTAAACATCTAAGGTTGAGAAAGAAAATATGATGGAGATCAGTATAGCATATATTCAAATGAAAATCTTTATTAGTATGAATCAA
The DNA here is from genome assembly GCF_009828535.3 of Hylobates moloch. NCBI lineage: Eukaryota > Metazoa > Chordata > Mammalia > Primates > Hylobatidae > Hylobates > Hylobates moloch. Next base: position 83,924,944 of record NW_026652290.1, on the reverse strand, counting down.
GATAGCGAAGTATAAAATTTGTGTGTGTATGCATAAATCATATGATAATATATTTGAGGGAGTGCATATATTTTTGTTGAAGTGGAAACTGTGAAATGATAGTACTATACTACACTATACTCCAACTTTTACATTTAGAGAACTTAAGAAAAAAGTTATTTACCTCTCATAGTAGAGATAGTTTCGCGCCCAAATAACTTGTCTCTTTTTCTTAACTCAAAAAGAGAGAAAATAATTAGAATCAGTTAGTGCTTAACAGAAACTTAAAATCCATCTCAGTCTTGCTGTTGGAAAGAAGAAGTTCTGTTTAATTGCACCTGGACATTTTTCAGCTAAACTATTAGTTTTCTGTGGATACCACTGAAATATGTGTTCCAACAATTTTATGCTCCCTTTAGAAGGATCCAAATGGTTAGCTGGATAGTTTTTGCAATTTAAAACTGTTCTTTCAAAGAACTCCATTACCTTCCATTGTACCATAGAGTAGAAAATGTTGAAAAATATCTATGTACCTATAGAAAATGTTGTATGTATCCTCTGTGTCTGGATCCAGATTCACATCAAAATATCAGCTATTTTTCAGGATACAGTAAATTGCATCATGTTAATTCCTAAAGTTTGCTCATTTCATCTTTGCATTTGTGTGCTATGTTGACTAATCAGAGACTGTTCTCTGGGGATATTTTTCAGCCTTTGATTTTCAGTTACATAGCAAACTGACTTACCTGGTCCTGATAGAGTAGGAGTTCAGGCTCTAAATGGTGGACCTTTCTCTGGGAGAATGCCTTATAACCACATGCCAGGATTTCAATATTTATCCCTGGTGTACTGCCAAAATCTACCAGAGAAGTAGTATCACGCCCTGGGGGAGATAGACCCATCTATAGCCAAAAAGTTCTTAAATGTATTAGGAAAGCAGCAATGGTCACCTTAGGGAGAAAATTGCAAACATATACAAATCTTGAAAATTACATCCCTTGGTACCTACACCCTTATATTCTACCACTGACTAATTGTCTAAAACTGCTCATCACCTTATTTTATCCATCCAGCTTCCAGTTAGTTCCTCTCCTCCTTTTGCCTGGTTGGCTTGTTTGTATCTGATGGGCCAGCAGAATATCTTCGAGCCTTAGCTTAAGACTGCGTGTTTTACAGCCCCAACAGCTGTGGCTCTAAATTCCAAGGCTTATCCCTTCCTGCTTAGTTCTGTTACGATACAGAAAAGGTGGGGAAAATGGCCCCCAATTGGCCCAAGAGTATAAAATTTCAGTTATATAGGATAAATGAATTCTGGAGATCTAATATATAGCATGGTGACTATAATTAATAATACTCTATTGTGTACTTGAAATGTTCTAAGAGAATAGAACTTAAATGTTCTCACCACATGCAGAAAAAATGGTAACTAGGTGACATGATGAATATGTTTATTAGCTTCATAGTGGTAATCATTTAACAATATATGCATACCATTGTCCATTGCTTAATTTTGGGGATACATTCTGATAAATGCATCATTCGGCAATTTCATCATTGTGCAAACATCACAGAGTATACTTAACATGTATCTAAATGGTATATTCTACTACATTCCTAGGCTATATGGTATAGAGTCTTGATAAAGATAAATACATGTAGATAAAAAGATCAAAAAAGTATAATAAACAGTCTCTCTTGCTTTTCAAGAGTTATTGAAGCTGATTTAGATATCTCTCAGCAAGGAAAATGGACAGAAAAATCCATCTGGAAACAACATACACTCTAAAAATCATTTCTGAATTTCAACAATATCTTTCTGACCCTGACCAAGCATCTGGCATTGACAAGGTTGTACGGGCAACCATTGAGGAATTCTGATGAATGTTAAAAATCTTTTGAAAGTAAATCAGATGAGGTTGTGCATTATCATATGTCTGACAGACATGTGATTCTCCCTGCTCTCAGTTTGTAGAGCTTCCCACTTTTTCTAGCTCCATCTCCATCTCCTCTGTCGGGAATCCCAGGTTTTCACCACTTGACTTAACACCTCATCCCCAGATCTTTACATGCTTTGATAGTGTATTAACCAACTACTGTTCCTGTGAGCAGTCTCTGTTCTATTCACACTTTTACTTTTGAAGAATGGCCCTCATTCAATTAATGTTTTAGAAAGCAACACTAGTCAAAGCTGGGCCTTAAGGTTTGTCATTAAGTGCCTTTCACACTTTTAATGTCATAAAATTTCAAAAATTGTCATTCATATGCCAATATCTATATACTTCATGACAGGATCCCCAAATGTCATCTTCATAAATGCAGTATGACAATTTGAAAATAAATATATTTCTGAACCGTTAGATATCTTTTAATTCTAGTTTGAATTCTCAGAATGTTTGATCCATCCTGGTGATGGTTTTGTCTTATCCCTACGTTATGTTTCTTTGGTTTGGAATGAAAAATGGCTAATAGGTAAGTTGGTTAATATACAGTATTTGCTCTCAGTTATGAATGCATTATTCACATGTGGTTATTTTCCTAATCTCTGATAAGTAAATCTATTTTATTAATGGGATTCATTCACCTTACATCATTAGTTAATCTTATTTATTCTCACAGTTAGCCTTGTCAAAATGACTAGCCTTTTGATTGAACTGCTAATCTGATCTCATCTAGCCTCTATACTTTCTTACATAAAATTTCTATAGCAATTATGAGAACAAAAGGTCTATTTTAGTGGTCTATTTTAGATCCTGAAGCAAAACATTTACTTTGAAAAGAATTCTTCTAATTATGATATAAACAGAGAAGCCCACTGTCTAATAATAACATTTAAACCCAAGAAAGCCCAGTCAAAATAATCAAAGTAGGGCACTCATAGGAGGAGGAGGCCGGGCACAGTGGCTCATGCCTATAATCTCAGCACTTTGCGAGGCCAAGGCCAGAGGATTGCTTGAGTCCCAGGGGCTTGAGACCAGCCTGAACAATATAGCAAGACCTCATCTCTACTTAAAAAAATAATAATAAAATTGCCAGGCATGGTGGCATGTGCCTTCAGTCCCAGTTACTTGGGAGGCTAAAAAGGGAGGATCGCTTGAGCCCAGGAGTTTGAGGTTTAAGTGAGCCATGTAATACAACTGCACTCCAGCCTAGGTGACAAACCAAGACCCTGTCCCAAAATAAAATAAAATAATAAAAAAAGGAGAGGATAGGCGTTTCGAAGGCAGATTGCTATTTGTATTTACAAAAATAACTTCAAGATCAAAATCCTAATGGATACACTGTGTGTCAATTAAACATGGACTGTTCTCTACAGAAGAATCAGTGGCAAAACTGCTTTCAGAGAAAACAGTTCTTATCAATTTAATTTGATGACTCATTCCAGGCGGAGTTCATTCCATAAGAGCAGTAAATAATTCATTATGAACAAAATACAGTTTTTCACTCCTGACAAAAATATATATATATATATATATATATATTTTTATAAACAGAAAGTGAAATCTGCAAACTAACAAGAATTCAGTTATAATCAAAGCTTTGACCCTCAAGCAAAGAATATCTTGCCTCAAAATATGTAAACAACTCATGTGTAATTTCTACTGACAATAAAATTACAACACTGTACAGATTTTTGTCAGCAATTGTCACAGTTTCTTCAAATGTGAAGGCCATAACACAAAATACAAGGTGACAAATTAACTAAAATTATTTTTATAAACTGTTCTCACAGTACTTCACCAAGATATGAATACTCATCAAAATATTGCTACATTCATATTAGAACCAACCATCAAAATTTAAATATATTTTCTAAAAAGAATACCTTGAACCATTCATTATGAACACAATTTAATTTGTGTGAATTAAGTAGTACATATTTTTCTTTGTAACAATTTAAATTCTTCAGCTGTAGTTAACATCAAAATGAAATGGAGTTTCTAATCTTAATCAGAGAAACAAGAAAGTAAATTTAAGTCCTCTCTGGGATAATTATGGCTTGTGAGTGTATGTGTGTTTGTTGTCATGACTGGTGAGAAATCAAGACTGAGTTAGGCCAGCCATGGTGGCTCACTCCTGTAATCTCAGCACTTTGGGAGGCCAGTGAAGGTGGTTCACCTGAAGTCAGGAGTTTGAGTCCAGCCTGACCAACATGGTGAAACCTCGTCTCTACTGAAAATACAAAATTAGCTGGGTGTGGTGGCATGTGCCTGTAATCCAAGCTACTTGGGAGGCTGAGGCAAGAGAATCACTTGAAGCCAGGAGGCAGAGGTTAGAGTGAGCTGAGATGGCACCATTGCACTCCAGTCTGGGCAACAAGAGTGAAACTCCATCTCAAAAAAAAAAAAAAAGGACTGATTTATACTCTCCACTCAGTATGCATCCTAATCAGTAAGGCAAACTCATTCCTTTATGGTCCAAACACATACACAAATGCAGTTTAATTCAACTACTATAAAAAGACATACACCAAAGGTACAGATATTTAATTTTGTCTTCAGAACATGATTCTTCCAACATTTACTATGGAGAATAGAGAATTGTTTCAGTTTGTGTTTGTTTGTATTTATGTATTCATGTGCCAAGAAAGGCTCACTAACAAGTAACTAAATTGCTATTCCTAATAGAAATTTAAATATTTATGAAGAAAATTTAATCAGACTGAAAGGTAGTACATATCACTTAGGCATAACATGGGCACACTTATTAACTTAAATACTTCTAATTGGCATTAATAAATGAATCCAGTGAACACCCACAGAAAAGAATACCTCTGCTTGATTTTTTTGGATGAAGTAACAACTTTATTAATCTTAATATCAATGCTTTTCCGCTATGTAGTGATACTGGTAGTTAATAACTCAAGAATAGCAACAGTGCCACCAAAATGTCTCTCCAAGTTAATCTGGCAACACTAATTGCTGCCTAGTTTCTAAGGTAGTTTGAAGAGAAAAGTCATCTTTTTTTCCTGAGTCTTTTTTTTTTCCCAGAAAATGTACCTAATGGCACAGTTCTTAAAAAGAACTGAGCAAGGCAAAATCAAATGGTTACTCAATTATTAAGAAGTCTGCAGTTTTGAAGTATTATTTCTGTACTTTTAAGAGGAAAACTTAATTCGTTCTAAATCCTAAGTGATCCCTTCATACTTAACTGAACCTTGCTATAAGCCTGTGTTTTCTCATATATACATCAACAACTCTTATCAGTGAGTTTCAGCTTTACCTCTTCATTTGATTTTTTAAATTTCATTCCAGAAATTAAAGAGATTAAAGTTTAAAAACAAAGAAAATTTAGATAAGGTTAGTAGGGAAGAGAAACTGGGTGGTGGATTAAGATGGCCAGCTTAAGCCATACTGGAATTTCTTATATGTAGAGGTGGCCATGTAATAAAGGTATGACAATGAAATGCAAAAGAAAATTTCTGAGTGGGCCTCCTGGGAAAGCTTTATAAATGGGATGAACTCAGCTGTCACTTAACTTTGAATTTTTCTCCTTCACACTTACTTTACCTACTTGTTCCAGGGAAGTAGACACAACGCCTGCAGGAGCAGCAGCCATCTTGTGATGATGAGAACAAAAGCTACATGCTTAAAAAATGATAGAACAGAAAACTAGAAGACATGAGGTCCTTGGGTAATTGTGGCCGTCTTGGAACCCAGCTCCAGATATCTTATTACTTAAGGAAATAAGCCTCTATCCATTTAAGCCATCAAGTTAAACTATCAATTTAAACATTTTTTTCTTTCTAAATATGAATATATGTTTAAATTATACAAAAATGAGTGTCTGTCCCCAATATATTTAAAGAATTATTGCAAAGCTTTGAAGAGTAACTTCTACCATCATTCTTGCTCTGATTTCGAAGTCAAATTTGCTTTATCTGTTTTTCTTACCCAATTGAGATATCAGAAATTCTTAATATGTATATTTGTCATAAAAGGCCCCAACTCAGGAAACAAAATGATTATGAAGTAAAGAACGAAGTCAGTCAGAACTCAGGCATTGAGGAGGACCAAGAAAGCATGTGTGAATTAATATGCTAAAAGCCCTCAAGATCACAGCATAAAGTTCAGAGACTTGTGGGCATGTTTGTGTATGGGTGTGAAATGTAACTGCAAACTGTGAAATAGGCATTGGGTAATTTGTTTTTCTGTGACTGTATAAACAACACAAGTACTTTATCAAAGTAAAAATTATAAGCAAAAGTCGTAAACAAAATTATAGAATACAAACATAAAAATTATGAATAGAATTATAGAAAGTATACCATAAGCCTGTGATTTATAATTACATCTGTATTATAAAATTATAAATAAGTAATAGTAGTACTTCCTTTTCATGGAAAGATCTATCACTTCCATATCAGATTATTTCTCCAGAGTTCAGGAGAGGGCATTTGATATAGGATCTATATTATTAATAGTATGATGACAAAATAAAGATGAGAAAGATTTATAATTTCAAGTTTCTTTAACTTCCATCTCTTTACATTCCACTCCTCACCTTCACTTTCAAGCCCTAGAGTACTTATATTTTTTCTCTCACCTTTCCCTTCCCTCTCCTATCTCCAAAATCACATCAAAGATCAATGGAATATTTCCATCTGGCTTGCCTGGTACTACTAAAGAGTCTTTATCAAGAAGTGAGAAGATTGCTTGAGGCAAGGAGTTAGAGAGGAGCCTGGGAAACACAGCAGGACCAAGTCTCTACAAAAAAAATTTTGAAATTAGCCAAGCATGGTGGCATATGTCTATAATCCCAGAGACTCAGAAGGCTGAGATGAGAGGATCACTTGAGCCCAGGAGTTCAAGGCTGAGTGAGCCATGATTGTGCCACCGCAATCCAGCCTGGGTGATCCTGTCAAAAAAAAAAAGAGACCATCCTGGCCAACATGGTGAAACCCCGTCTCTACTAAAAATACAAAAAATTAGCCAGGCGTGGTGGCGGGCGCCTGTAGTCCCAGCTACTCGGGAGGCTGAAGCAGGAGAATGGCGTGAACCCAGGAGGCGGAGCTTGCAGTGAGCCGAGATGGTGCCACTGCACTCCAGCCTGGGGGACAGAGCCAGACTCTGTCTCCAAAAAAAAAAAGGAAAGAAAAAATAAAAAAAAGAGACCTTCTAAGTTAATGAAGGGTGGAACATCACTGACTTTCCTCAAATCAGCACCTGAGTGAGTTACAAACTCAGATTATTTCCTCCTATATCACAATAAAACTATAGCTCCCCAAATTAGCTATCCATTTGTAGCCTCACATCTGAATTTTTATTGCCTAGTTCTTCCAACTCATGAAAGGAAGAAAACAGAATCATGATTTGCAAACATGACTGGATATTAGAATCAGCTGGAGGTACTCCTTTTTAAAAAATGATGCATTAGCCTCCAATCCATACCAACAAAAATCAGAATAAATACGTGGCCTAGATTTCAATGTTTTTTATGTGCTCTGCAGGTGATTTTCATAAGTAGATAAGGTTGAAAACCACTGGGATAGAAGTTAGAAATGGAGTTAAACAGGCCAGGATTCTCAGCCCTAGGCTAGAATTATAGGTACATATAATTATGACTTTTGAAGTATTAGATTGCATATCTTTTTATAAGTGTTTCCTGTCACTGTTTAAAAGTGATCTAAGATATGCCCCTTGCTTTCAAGATCATCAAAAATCTAAGCATAATTTTCCAGTCTTATCATTCTCATAGGCAATGTATAATGCAGTCATTCCACATTGTTTCTTATCTTATCCACTTTTTCCACTAGACTGTTAACTCCTGGATGGCATGGACTACGGCTTTTCATGCTGTAGACCTGGATATAGACCAATGTCAAACACAAATAGGGGACACAAAATAATTCTGGAATTGTTTGATTTTATATGGTCATCTCAGTTGGTCAGTATGCCAGTCCAGTCTGAAAGGAGATATATATATATATATATATATTTTTTTTTTTTCATGGACAAGTGCCAACTTTAATGTTTGGGTAGATATATGGATTTACTCACTCAACATTGATTGTGAAACTGTCATAGAGCTGACCTTGTGCTAAGACCGGAGGACACGCAGTGAAGCGGATGTGTGCCTTCGGGGAGCTCAGATTTTAGTGACTGTTATTTACAAAAACAGGAAAAGATGCAAAAAGGTGAGAAAAACATGCTTTGGTTCAGCATAAGAAATACTAAATACAGACATTAGATTAACTTTTTCATTTATACTTGTTATGCAACACAATAATATAGACATTGTTAAACATGAATCAGATTGACTTTGCAGTGAGACTTATATAATTACCACCCATACCCCTGATAACATGCGTTTAGTGTTTTATTCCCCACGTACGCACGGTTGTTTCCTGACAAATTAATTCAACTACTTACTCATGGGAACTCTTTCATGATCCATACAAAGAGTTTTATTACTTATTTAAGAAAGGATATTTCAGAGGGGTTAAGTAAATAAGGAAGACAAATTAAATGTAGTATTCTAGGAAGAAAGATGTAGGAATTAATGCTAATTAAATATAGGTATAAAGAACATAGATTTGGGAAGATTAGAAATGGGGGGGTAGGATTTATGTGAACATTTATAGTAAACTTTAGTTATACATAAAGGCATCCCATGCACTATTTAAAAAGGAATATTAAATAAAAATATTTTTCTCTATATATTTATTACTCATTTTCTCCTCTTTCTAGCCAGTATCCCATAAAGTTTACAGTGAAGATGACTCTGACTGAGTTATGAGGAAAGGGGAGGGATGGTTAAATGTAATACTAAAATATTAAAGCAGGTATAAGAGATGCAGCTAAATGTCACAATGTCTCCAACAATAAAATAGTTTACAGCTACTCAGAGCCATACTATGTTTAACAGTATGATAAATGTGAGGCAACGTCCCCAGAGCAAAAAAGATCCTGTAATATTCCGTGATTAGAGATGTATCTCTTTTGGTCTAGAATGTGTTTTATTTTTCAAAGTTATGTAAAATCACACCAGCCCTCTGGGTTAACATCTCACCAAATCACAGTTCTGGATTAATGAGGAGACTGTAGGACAGAAGAGACCCTGGGCACCAGAGGCAGTAAAAGACAATCCAAGGACAAATGTGCTTCTCTTTGGACAAGGATCAGACTCTCCCTGGAGGGAGAGCTGACCTGTCCACAACAGAGGGGCAGCTGCAGGAGCTGTTTGCTGCACTTTTACAGATTAAAATCATTAACCGAACATTCTGTAATGAACCACTCCAAGCTAGCACTCTGTGCCCTCTGAGGGCTGCTTTTGATGAAAATGAGTTGCATTTAAAGAAAAATGGTAATGTACAATGCAAACGTTTTTGTCATTGGTGTTGACAGGGTGGCACTAAAATTTGGGCTTGATCTGGGTCTGGCATCTTTTGAAACATATACAGAAGAATGAGTGTGTGAACAAAGAAGGCCCCATTTCACTTTGTGCAATATAATTTACTCTGTGGGAATCATGGAATTAAAATTAGAAAGACATGAAGGCTTTGGTTAGCCTGCAAGACCTGCCTATCCTTCTGTTTGATTTGCTTGCTTTTCATTTTCTGAAATATAACCTGGGGCCTTATAACCAACTTGCTGCTTCAGTTGAAATATGCTCTTATCACTAGAAAATGTGTTTTCTATTCCCAAACAGAACTTGCTGGACAGTAGTACAATTACATTCCAAAGCAACATACATATTTGACATGTTGCAAGTTGAAAGAGATACAGAGTTTACCCTTTTTGTGTTAAAATATAATTGAAGGAAAATATGACCAAAGGTTTGTATATAGCTACAAGGAAGTACATTTTAAAACTTGCTCTTCCCACAACATTTATCAGAGAGAAAAGAACTCAAAAATTACTTCCTTTTATGAGAGAGCTGTGTTGCTTTATGAAATTGATGAATTTTAGCACAAAGTACAAAACAGATCCCAGGAATATACATTTAATGGATGTAGATTTCCTTGTCCAGCAGGTGGATTCAACAAATATCATCAAGTAACATGGGGCTAGATTTTAGTTTTAGGTCTCTATAAAATTCACTGTTAAGTGTGAAGCTTTTGGAGAAACCTGACAAACACTACCTCAGTCAGCTGATCAAGATTAACATCAACAGCTTATAAGTCACGTTGACAGTATCTGCCCTGGATACAACGTGATGAGCCTGGCACTTTACCTCAGTAACCTTCTTCCCCAAAACCTGTAAGTTTGGTTGGATCATGAGAAAAAGATCAAATGATTCCCAGTGGAGGGATATTCTACAAAATACCTGATCATTACTCCTCAAAACTGTCAAGGTCAAGAAAAACATGGAATGTCTGAAAAATTTTCACAGCCAAGAGGAGTCCCAGAGGACATGAACTAAATGTAATATGGTATCCTGGATGGAATAACCTGTACAGAAGATTAGGTAAGAACTAAGGATATTTGAATAAAATCTTCACTTTGGTTAACATTAATGAATCAGTATAGGTCAGCTAATTGTGGCAAATATATTATTGTAAGACGTTAATAACAGGGGAAACGGGGTATAGAATATATGGGAATTTTCTGTATTATCTTCCCAAGTTTTCTGTAAATCTAAATCAATTCTAAATTTTAAAAGTTTATTAAATATAAACTTTTTTTATTTTTTCCTGTACTATGAAATTAATAATACTATACTTCTTTTACAAATGAGGAAATTGAGAGTTAATAGAATTTCAATGATTTGAGCAGCATAACTATATATGTAAGTAGGGGAATCCTGTCTTCGCATTTCCTGGGCCAAATCTCCTCCTACTAGATTTAATGCCTGAGTTTCTCACAGGGGTTTGGAAATGTATTCTGACTGGCAATCCAAGGACAGCTTGGCTCTCCATCCCACTTAGTTTAAGTCTTTGCTCAAACTTCACTTCCCCAGTGAATCTACCCTGACCACTGCATTAATACAGCACAGAACTCCTGCTTCTTCTTAACCTGAACTACTTTATTTTCCCATAACACTTTCACTTTCTAATACACCATATCATTTACTTATTTATTATCATGCCCGTTGCTTATTATCTGTTTTCTCTCATTAAAATACAAGCTCCAGGAGGTCAGAGATCTTTTTTTATTGTATTCACTGGCCTATCCTGAGCACATAAAACAATGGCTAGCACACAGAAGAGTAAATAAATATCTGTTGAATGACTGAATCAACCAACCTCTTCCCAGTCATAATTTGTGGAGAAATATTTTCTGTTCTTCTAGTAAGAACTTTATATAATCTCAATTCTTTTGATTCGTTCTACAGAAATAGTACATTGATCCAACAGCTTTCGTAAAATATCCCTGATTAAGCAAAGTGTGGTGCCAGTGTTCCTCCTTCCCACTCAATTCAAAACTTCCCGTCTTTCTTCTGCAGAAATAATGAACACGATAGACAGTACATGCGATATTGTTTACTCCCTTTAGAAATATAGTTTTTACAACATGTTTGACTTTCCTCATGTGTGGTGTTCTGATACGTATGCATCAAGACAAAAGGAACACAGGTAGGGATCACATGTTACTGGGAAATGTTCTTTAATTTCCATAGCCTCTGAATTTTAACTTACCTGTTTTAGATTAGGGTATGTGCCCCTGACCATCTTTCTTATATCTTAGTTTTTCATTGTATTTAATGCTTCACTCCTCAGAGTCTTTCTCCTGTACTTGTATTGCTAAAACTAACTGCACAGTCAGCAATCACTGGTGCTCAATTAGCTCAGCTTACTATTATTATTCTGCAATTAATTTCTGTAATATCAAATGTCCCTAATTTTTCAAAAAGCCTATGAAATCAGGAAAACAGCTCTGATTTGCTCTATGTATTTTTAAAATATTTGTGTACAGGAACTGATATTATCACAGGATTACTGAGTAACCCAAAAGGGGATCCCATTTCTCTTCCTTCACTCATACTGGTTTGTCTTTCTTCTGCTCTTGAAATTAAAGAACATTTCCCAGTAACATGTGATCTCTACCTGTATTCCTTTTGTCTTGATGCACACATATCAGAAAACCATACGTGAGAAAAGTCAAATTTGTTGTAAAAACTATATTTCTAAAGGGATTAAACAATATTTACCTCATGTACTAGCTATCTTATTCATTATTTCTGCAGAAGTAAGAAGGGAAGTTTTGAATTGGGAGGGAAGGAGGAACACTGGCACCACACTTTGCTTAATCGGGGAAATTTTATGAAAGCTGTTGGATCTATATGCTACAATAAAAATATTTCAGGAACTAATGAGGCTCTTTTGAGCACAGGATAATATTAGGTTATAAGATGCCCCACCCCAAGTCTGACCATCTGCTGGTCAGACAAAATCTGATTATCTGTAAGATATTTTGCAATTTTAATATTTATTTTTTACACATTCAACAAATGTTTATTGAGAAATTACTATACAGAAGACTGTGAAAAGCATTATATGCAGCTAAAAAACAAGAACGTTGTTCTCAGGTAACATACATTTCCACATCGCGGCAAATAAAGCAAGGTAGAAAGTAATGTATCATGAGAAGGACACAAAAAACACAATATAAGATGTCTCAGGAGGGAGGGAAAGAAGTAAGGAACATATATACTGGAGGATTTTGAGTAAGACTCTGAAAGATAGATAGCATCAAATCAGGCCTATTGTGGTATGGAAAGGCAGGGTAGAAGAACTTTTCATGAGAAAGTGGTGGTTAGAGCTATGAATGTTTAGGTGTAAAGGAAAATCATAAGAGTATAAACATATGTAGCATATGTTACCAAGAGGAGAAGCATATATAAACAAAGAGGCAAATGGATAGTTAGAGCTCCGTGAAAAATATCAACATTTTAGGGAATGATGATGAAACAGCCATAAGCAATTAGGTCAAAAGATAGAAAGGAAACCAGAAAAAATGAGTTTCCTATCAATCCAAGGAAGAAAGAGTCTAAAGAATGACATCAGTAATGTTAAATCCTAGAGGAGTGTCTATCTAGTGAGCAGTGAAGTGAGGCATTGGATTGATAATTTTGAGTTCACTGGTGATCTTATCAAGGTCAATTTTCAAATTAATAAAAAACCTGAATTGAAATTAGTTGAAGAGTAAAAGGAGCTGAATAAGTGGAAAATAATTAGAGGTTTGGCTTAAGTAATCTGTCAGCGAAGGAAAGGAATAACAGTGGTTTGAGTGCAAGGTAGGGCTGAAGTAAGCTTTTCAAAAGATGAAGGCAGCTTGAACAATTTTACAGAGAGAAGGAAGGGGTTCATAGAAAGGGAAAGTACAAAGACAAAACATGAAAGGGAACTTGTAAATCACGGACCTCAGGAAATTAAGAGGGATGAGCTGGAATGCCTACATGGAGTTTGCACTTTGGAGAGAAGACACATGGCTTCCTCTGAAGTAAGAATGTAATCCATGTATATTTAGAGGAGGGCAGGGGATGAGCAAGTTGCAAGGTCTCATGCAGATTACTTCCATTTTCTTTTGTGTGAAGCTAACAATAAAGGCCCTTCCCCAAGTTTTTGAGAATGAGAGGTTTAAAGGAAGAAAGAAAGCCATAAAAATATAATGAAGTTTTACCGCAACTCCTGTGAAAAAATGAAGAAGGCAGGCTACAGTAGTTCTGAACTTCTATAATCACTGAGTACTAATAGAAGTGGCAGACTTAGAACTGTTCTTTTGGAAGAGTGTCTCTCAGGATGATGGGCCCTGCCTTAAGTAGGGTTAAGCTGAAGGGTAGTGGACAAGTTAGAAACTACTTAAATAGTTCACACAAAATGCAATAATGTTAGTAATACTAACACTAAAAAGGAGCAAAAGTGAAACATAAAGCACTTAGATAGTATTCTCTTATGCAAAGTTTGACACCTAAAATTTCATTCATTTTTATTATCAATTTGAGAAGTTGACAGAATAAGTTTTGTATTACCTCATAACACAAATACAAATAAGCATGAGAAGTTAAATAACTTTCTAAGGAAATACAGAATTGATTTAAACCAGAGCTGGGACAAGTTGCTTTTACTTTTTGTCTATAAATTTTAGTATTAAACCACATTAAAGTCAATATCTATACTATAAAATCATTTACACAAGACTGAAATAGAAGGTTTTTGGTTCTTTATAGCATTCATTTAATAGCATCTAGTTGCAAATAGCTCAAAATTAACTTTAACCTGATCCAATTTTACATATTATGCCAGTTGTCTGAATATTAATATATAAATTTGGGCAATTTTACTTATTTTTTTCTTCACACTTGTCAGTATTTCCAAATATTCTTTAGTAAGCATTGCTTTCTTAATCAAAGAGAATAAAAGCCTCATTGGTTAAATCCTACTTTCCCCTTTAATTTCTGAGTTGAAAGTCATTGACTTATAAGCACTTTTGAATGGGATAATAAACTGTGTCCTCAGCTTACACTCCTGTTATCAGTTTCTGCTTGAAAAACATATTATCAATAAGTGTACTTTGGTTGCAGTTAAAAGCATCTGTAGGTATTGATTGCATTTTTCCTTGTCAAACACTTGCAGTCAGTAGAAATCTCATAACTGATCCTAAATACTTTGATTCAGTGATCTGTCTTTGAGGGTATCTCTAACTTAGTTAGAAAAACTGCCAAAGGAAACTTTGCATTAGAATTCACTGATTAGGAAAAGCAGTGGTAAATCTGCTAAAATTTGAAAGGGAATTTACCATAACTCATTACTGCATTGCACATTGCTTAAGGGCATGTTGTCCAGGGGCATGCTGGCAATTTGAATCTAACTCCATCTCCCATTAGTGCTTAGGTTTTGGAAAAATTATTTAACATCTTTAGTTCCAATGTCCTTTTCTGTAAAAGAGGAGAAATAATAATAATTCCAATCTTACATGCTTATTAATTGCATGAAATGAGATAATGATCTAGAATTCTTATTAGAGTTTTCTGTATTTAATAAGTATTCAAGAAAATGTACCTATTATTTTCGACTAACATTTATGGAGTTTGTCACTAGTTTTATTAATAAATAAGGAGAAAACTAATCATTCAAGAACTCACATTACCATTGCTATAATAAAGATGGTGCAGCTTTTCTTAGGAGTTGTGCTAAAGAGAAGCCTTCGAATCACTAATAGTTTGCAGAAAAGACATATTATTGAACATTTCAGCCTGCACCTGTTTAAAATAATCTGAAATATAAGTAAAAAAAGCAATGTAGCCAGCTGAACTTCTACATATCTTTTTAAGAAAAATCATGTGTGTATTCAATAGTTTTGTCCATTTTCAAATATTGTTATCTTTTTAAAATTGATTTTATGAGTTCTCTCTCTGTGTTTAATATGAGCATTTTTTCAAAAATTTTTATAGCAAATATCTCTTCCATTCTATATATTTTTTCTGTCTTAATGCCATCTTTTGATGAAGGAAAGCTCATAATTTTATTGAGCACAATTCATCAATTTCTTCATTTATTGCTATTGCTGTCTCTTGTTTACAAAATCTTTACCTACCATAAAGACGAAGAATTACACTTGTTACCTTATAGAAGCTGTGTTTATCTTTTTAATTTTTCACCCTTTTTCTACCATCCAACTAAACTGATTTTTGTGTGAAGTGAAAGATAGGGTTGAAAGTTTACTTTTTTTATACTGATACTGAATAAACTCCTCACTATTTACTGAGAAGACATTATTTCCTCAATGTTTTATGATGGAACTTTGGTTGTAAATTGTAAATCAGGTGATTGTGTAAATGTGGGCCTATTTTTGAAGTCTCTATTTAGTTATTTTATCCTATTTGTCTTTCTTTGTGCTAATAAAATTCTATACTGTCTTATTAATACAGTTGTATAATATATTCTGATTTCTGATCGTTTCTGTCATTTAGCCTTGTTCTTCAAAACAACGCCTCCAATCTAGAAGCCTAGTAGTTACCTGTGACTCTTATTTCTCTCATTTTCTATATTCAACCACTAAAATCTACAGATTTTAGGATAAAGTTATCAATAATAAAAATGACATTTTAATTATTCTGTTGTATCTAGTGTCTTGAGTTACACATAACTCAAAATTATCCCTTCCACCTTTTGCCCACACTCCTGCTTGATTTACTTTAGATTCTCATCATCTCTTGCCAGGATGCCTACAAGAGGCTTCAAATTAATGTTTTATTTTATCCTTCCTCATGAAAATCCTGTCATGACTTTCTCCTGTTGGTAGAAAAGATATTAAAATTTGGCTTTTATTTTGAATGTATAAATCTGAATGCAGATTCCTAGATAATAACTTGTTTCCTCACTTAGGAAACCATTTCCTGCAAGTCTTTGTTTAGGGGCAACTGACCCATGCTATATCCACATGAAACAGTTGTTACTATTTTGATTTTCTCTGCTTTACACAGCAAAGTGTCAAAATTAAGGACTGACATAAGCAAAAGATCCAGTGCTTTTGATTAAATTGGACTTTTGGCCACAATCAAGTTTGAATGATACAATTAACCTGTTCAAGCTAGATTTATTTTCAAAGTTGAAGTTTGCATTCTTTTTCTCATTTTTGGCATTTTTTGTTTTGTGATATAATTGGTCTTCATAACCTCTACAGTGCCCGGAGAGAGGATAAAGTTATCAGTAAGAATTTTTTTTGGAGGATGAGCGTCTGTCACACAGGCTGGGGTGCAATGGCGCTATCTCGGCTCACTGCAACCTCAGCCTTCCAGCTTCAAGTGATTCTCCTGCTTCAGCCTCCTGAGTAGGTGGGACTATAGGCGTGTGCCACCACACCTGGCTAATTTTTGTATTTTTAGTAGAGATGGGTTTTCATCATGTTGGCCAGGCTGGTCTTAAGCCCCTAACCTCAAGTGGTCTGCCTGCTGTGGCCTCCCAAAGTACTAGGATTACAAGCATTAGCCACCACGCCTGGCCAATAATAAAATCTGAAATGACATTCTAATTATTATATTGTAGTTAGCAATAAATTCCTGAGCCAGTAAATTGAGCAATGTAAAGATTTTCAATCAGTACATCAATTAACCTGCTTGAAAGCTTTGCACTAAACTTATCCTAGAGTTTAGATGCTTGATATTCTAGTTCCAGAAATACAAGTGACCTAAGAATGCTAAACTGAAAAATACAGCTTAATCTCTTTCCTGCATTGACAATAATATTATTAATGTCCTTGGTATTTATGTGGAGGAAGGATATTGAAGAGACGTAATTTTTTTTTTAAGGGAGCGTTTCTGCCCAGTGAGTGCATTCCTAATTCATAGACTCTAAAGTGTCACTCAAGGCAATCTTACTTGAAGGAGATCTGAAAGATGTTCGTTAGCAGTGTTTACTAGCAGCTAAACGAAAAATACTTTATAGTCATTAGCACAAAGCATTAATGTGACCTAAATAAAGTAATCTTGATGGTCTTTGCTGTATTTGTGGAAATATTTATGACTTTTCCCTTTATGACCTTTGCTAGAACAACCGAGTAACAAAACTGATATCGATTAAAATCTTTTTTCCAACTGGCAGAGTTTCCAAATTTATTTGATGGAAAGAAAACCAGTATATTTATGGGAACATCAATTTTCATTGCTTCACTCCCTCTTAATTGAGGAAAATTCCTGAGATGACTCAGTGAACCCGCTTTGTATTCCAGCTGCAGGTATTTGTGTGAAATTAGTCTTACCTTACTCTTTCTCAAAGAACAATAAATGCACCAAATCATAGCTAAAGGCACTCAAGAAAACCAGTGTTGCAAATAAAAAAAAAAATCCCATTCACTATTTCTTTGATCATAGTCTTTAAATGGAAAGCAGAAGTCTCTTCTGCTCCTGTCAAATCAGTTGGAACTGGTTTGAAAGCCCAAATTGAAGTTAATATACCCAAAACGTCAAAGGCTAAATAAACTGTCTGAAAGTCTAACAGAATGTGATGATCAGCACTGTCATTTTTCAAGTCAGTCAAGTTACCTCTGCATGATACGCTGCAATGGCTGGAGTGCTTTATACTATCCTCCCACTCTTACCTGGTGACTATAAAATGTGTTATGGCACCTTTAGTAATGGTGGAACTTACAGAAAAAGTACACCCTTTATTTGCATGAATACATATGCTTATAAATATATCCTATAATGTTTATAAATAGGTAGAAACCCTAATTATGTTTTCCTCTGTTAAAGCTTTTATTGGAGCTACATTTTCTCAGTGTGGTAGTCCTAAGTGGTTTATTGTATTGTTATTTTGCTTTATCCAGAAGTACTTCATGTTGCTTTGTAGAGTCATTCGGAGATCTGGTCTATCCAGTAAGTGTGCATGAGTTCAAATCTTGTATATCCGCTAACTGTCTGGATTTATAAATATTCATTTGTAAGATTAGGTCATCTGTTGTTATAAGTATCTTCCAAACAGAAATTCAGACATTTTCTGTAAGAACTCACTTTAAAAATAACAATAAATACATAAAGAATGGGATAAAGGTCCTGTGGTCATAATTACTCATGCTCCATAAGAGTCTCCTTAGTTTGTCCACAGTCTTCTTTAGGAGCCACAGGACCTACTAAACGCAGTAGTCTAGATACGATCTAACCAAAGAGGAACAGAATGGGACAAATATCCTTTTGGTCTGAAACTTTCAATGCAGCCTAAAATTTAAGATTATATTAGCTTCAATAGCAGATGAATAAAATTCTTCACTCATATAAAAAAAGTCTTCTATTAGAAAACAGGTATTTTAAATTCAAGTTGTCCCTTTCTATACTCAGGAAAATGACTCGGTACCTAAATGCAGGGGTTTGCATTTATCCATATTAAATTTCCTACTCATAAATTTTATAAACTTTAGCATAGGAATGGTATAGCATGAGCTCTTGAGTAAGACAGAGCTGAGATAAAAATTGCTTTTCAACTACTGAGTATGTGATTTAATTTTTATATTTCTTATGTATAAATGACGATAACAACTACTTTGCTGAGTAGTTGTAATAATCAAATGAGATGCAGTGTATAAAGGTGCCTATTCAGCACATAATAGGTACTCCAATATGTGATAATTAAAATTATGATTATCATTTCTGCTCAATGTCATTGAAACCTTGATTCTGTCATCTTATATTTAAATAACCATATAATATAGCCTCGGCCTCAAATTTCATAACTGTGCTTTATTTTGATCTACATTCAGGTCATTGACACAAATGTTAAAAAGGAAAAAATAAATGAGACAAGGCAGAAAACTTGCTGCAGTAAAGACTACTCTAAGTTGAAACCTATTCATTAATCAATAATTGGTGTATAAATGTTCAGCCAGCTATGAACCAACAAAATGTGGTGATTATTTAACTCCATATGGCCTACAACAAATGAAACTTTGTCAAATACCTTTCTCAAATTCATACAAACGTGCATGCACATACACAAATACACACATAACAAACATGGGCACGGTCATACTAACTTTTTGTTTGTTTGTTTCTTTTTTTTTTCGAGACAGAGTTTTCACTCTTGTCACCTAGGCTGGAGTGCAATGGCATGATCTCGGCTCACTGCAACCTCTGCCTCTTGGGTTCAAGCGATTTTCCTGCCTCAGCCTCCTGAGTAGCTGGGATTACAGGTGCCTGCCACCATGCCTTGCTAATTTTTGTGTTTTTACTAGAGACGGGGTTTCACCATCTTGGCCAGGCTGGTCTTGAACTTCTGACCTCAGATGATCCACCTACCTCGGCTGAAAGGATAGAATTACTACTATTTGCAACGTGGTAGAGCAAGTTTGTAGGGGAAGACCAGGAATTTAGTTAGAAAATATTCAGTCTGACCTGTCTATTAGGCATCAATAATTGTTCAGTAAATGTATGTAGACTGATTATATCTAATGTACATTACATACTTTTTGCACATATCATATATAATAAACTTCTAAGAACTGGTCCTCATTCTAGAAAATTTCTCCTTCCAGTGTATCAGTACAGAACTTTCACAGTACAATGGGTTGAAAAAAGAATTTCAGAATCTAGAGGAGTATTTGATATGTAGTGATTGTCTTTTATCATTACCCCAATATGCAAAGTTAAGGCAAATTTCCATAATATTTTCACAGTATAGATTGGCATCCATTTGAGAGCAATAGTAATTAGAATGTACAATCTGCAAATATTTCTTTGTTTAGAATTGTATTGGGTAAAAAAACTGCTGTTTGTGAAAGATTTTAAGAACTTTTCAAATGTTTGAAAACATCTTACAGTTTCAACAAGGACAAAAGCTGTTACAAACAGTAAAAAATAATTATTATTGTTTTTCATTATTGAATTAAACATAATAATTTTTAGTAAAGAGATGTTTTCCTAGACGGAGGTCTTCAGTCATTAGATGGTTATGTTCATACATGATTTCAAATCATATCAGTATTGGTAATGACAGTTTATATATTTCTATGTAAGTTAGCACAAATATATATACATATATATATATATATAAACACAATGTAGAATTATACACATGTGCACGTATGTGTGTATATGGAATCAGGGCATTACAGAAGCTTTTTAAACTAGGTTTTAGGTCTTATTTATTTTGTGTATGTCTGTGCTACACATTTCCTTGAAAGAAAACATGGATTGTTGGTGGAGCCAAGATGGCCAAATAGGAACAACTTCAGTCTACAGCTCCCAGCGTGAGCAACACAGAAGACGGGTGATTTCTGCATTTCCATCTGAGGTACCGGGTTCATCTCACTAGGGAGTGCCAAACAGTGGGTGCAGGACAGTCGGTTTAGCACACCCTCGCGAGCCAAGCCAAAGCAGGGTGAGGCATTGTCTCACTCAGGAAGTGCAAGGGGTCAGGGAGTTCCCTTTCCTAGTCAAAGAAAGGGGTGACAGACAGCACCTGGAAAATCGGGTCACTCCCATCCTAATACTGCACTTTTCCAACGGGCTTGGAAAACGGCACACCAGGAGATTGTGTCCCACACCTGGCTCAGAGCTTCCTACGCCCACGGAGTCTAGCTGATTGCTAGCACAGCAGTCTGAGATCAAACTGCAAGGCCGCAGCGAGGCTGGGGGAGGGGCGCCCACCATTGCCCAGGCTTGCTTAGGTAAACAAAGCAGCCAGGAAGCTCGAACTGGGTGGAGCCCACCACAGCTCAAGGAGGCCTGCCTGCCTCTGTAGGCTCCACCTCTGAGGGCAGGGCACAGACAAACAAAAAGTCAGCAGGAACCTCTGCAGACTTAAATGTCCCTGTCTGACAGCTTTGAAGAGAGTAGTGGTTCTCCCAGCATGCAGCTAGAGATCTGAGAACGGACAGACTGCCTCCTAAAGTGGGTCCCTGACCCCCGAGCAGCCTAAATGGGAGGCACCCCCCCAGTAGGGACAGACTGACACCTCACTCGGCCGGGTACTCCTCTGAGACAAAACTTCCAGAGGAACGATCAGACAGCTGAATTTGCGGTTCACGAAAATCCGCTGTACTGCAGCCACTGCTGCTGACACCCAGGCAAACAGGGTCTGGAATGGACCTCTAGCAAACTCCAACAGACCTGCAGTTGACGGTCCTGTCTGTTAGAAGGAAAACTAACAGAAAGGACACCCACACCAAAAACCCATCTGTACATCACCATCATCAAAGACCAAAAGTAGAAAAAACTACAAAGATGGGGAGAAAACAGAGCAGAAAAACTGGAAACTCTAAAAAGCAGAGCACCTCTCCTCCTCCAAAGGAACGCAGTTCCTCACCAGCAACGGAATAAAGCTGGATGGAGAATGACTTTGACGAGTTGAGAGAAGAAGGCTTCAGACGATCAAACTACTCCGAGCTACAGGAGGAAATTCAAACAAATGGCAAAGAAGTTAAAAACTTTGAAAAAAAATTAGACGAATGCATAACTAAAATGACCAATGCAGAGAAGTGCTTAAAGGAGCTGATGGAGCTGAAAGCCAAGTTTCGAGAACTACATGAAGAATATGAAAGCCTCAGTAGCCGATGTGATCAACTGGAAGAAAGGGTATCAGTGATGGAAGATGAAATGAATGAAATGAAGTGAGAAGTGAAGTTTAGAGAAAAAAGAATAAAAAGAAATGAACAAAGCCTCCAAGAAATATGGGACTATGTGAAAAGACCAAACCTAAGTCTGACTGGTGCACGTGAAAGCGACGGGGAGAATGGAACCAAGGTGGAAAACACTCTGCAGGATATTATCCAGGAGAACTTCCCCAATCTAGCAAGGCAGGCCAACATTCAGATTCAGGAAATTTAGAGAACGCCACAAAGATACTCCTCGAGAAGAACAACTCCAAGACACATAATTGTCAGATTCACCAAAGTTGAAATGAAGGAAAAAATGTTAAGGGCAGCCAGAGAGAAAGGTCGGGTTACCCACAAAGGGAAGCCCATCAGACTAACAGCTGATCTCTCAGCAGAAACTCTACAAGCCAGAAAAGAGTGGGGTCTGATATTCAACATTCTTAAAGAAATGAATTTTCAACTCAGAATTTCATATCCAGCCAAACTAAGCTTCATAAGTGAAGGAGAAATAAAATACTTTACAGACAAGCAAATGCTGAGAGATTTTGTCACCACCAGGCCTGCCCTAAAAGAGCTCCTGATGGAAGCACTAAACATGGAAAGGAACAACCGGTACCAGCAACTGCAAAAACATGCCAAATTGTAAAGACCATTGAGGCTAGGAAGAAACTGCATCAACTAACGAGCAAAATAACCAGCTAATATCATAATGACAGGATCAAATTCACACATAACAATATTAACTTTAAATGTAAATGGACTAAATGCTCCAATTAAAAGACACAGATTGGCAAACTGGATAAGGAGTCAAGACCCAACAGTGTTCTGTATTCAGGAAACCCATCTCACATGCAGAAACACACATACACTCAAAATGAAGGGATGGAGGAAGATCTACCAAGCAAATGGAAAACAATAAAAGGCAGGAGTTGCAATCCTAGTCTCTGATAAAATAGACTTTAAACCAACAAAGATCAAAAGAGACAAAGAAGGCCATTACCTAATGGTAAAGGGATCAATTCAACAAGAAGAGCTAACTCTCCTAAATATATATGCACCCAATACAGGAGCACCCAGATACATAAAGCAAGTCCTGAGTGACCTACAAAGAGACTTAGACTCCCACACAATAATAATGGGAGATTTTAACACCCCACTGTCAATATTAGACAGACCAACGAGACAGAAAGTTAACAAGGATATCCAGGAATTAAACTCAGCTCTGCACCAAGTGGACCTAACAGACATCTACAGAACTCTCCACCCCAAATCAACAGAATATACATTTTTTTCAGCACCACACCACACCTATTCCAAAATTGACCATATAGTTGGAAATAAAGCTCTCCTCAGCAAATGCAAAAGAACAGAAATTATAACAAACTGTCTGTCTGACCACAGTGCAATCAAACTAGAACTCAGGATTAAGAAACTCACTCAAAACCACTCAACTACATGAAAACTGAACAACCTGCTCCTGAATGACTACTGGGTACATAATGAAATGAAGGCAGAAATAAAGATTTTCTGTGAAACCAATGAGAACAAAGACACAACATACCAGAATCTCTGGGACACATTCAAAGCAGTGTGTAGAGGGAAATTTATAGCACTAAATGCCCACAAGAGAAAGCAGGAAAGATCCAAAATTGACACCCTAACATCACAATTAAAAGAACTAGAAAAGCAAGAGCAAACACATTCAAAAGCTAGCAGAAGGCAAGAAATAACTAAAATCAGAGCAGAACTGAAGGAAATAGAGACACAGAAAAACCCTTCAAAAAATTAATGAATCCAGGAGCTGTTTTTTTTGAAAAGATCAACAAAACCGATAGACCGCTAGCAAGACTAGTAAAGAAGAAAAGAGAGAAGAATCAAATAGATGCAGTAAAAAATGATAAAGGGGATATCACCACTGATCCTACAGAAATATAATCTACCATCAGAGAATACTAAAAACACCTCTATGCAAATAAACCAGAAAATCTAGAAGAAATGGATAAATTCCTCGAAAAATACACCCTCCCAAGACTAAACCAGGAAGAAGTTGAATCTCTGAATAGATCAATAACAGGTTCTGAAATTGTGGCAATAATCAATAGCTTACCAACCAAAAAGAGTCCAGGACCTGATGGATTCACAGCCGAATTCTACCAGAGGTACAAGGAGAAACTGGTACCATTCCTTCTGAAACTATTCCAATCAAAAGAAAAAGAGGGAATCCTCCCTAACACATTTTATGAGGCCAGCATCATCCTGATACCAAAGCCTGGCAGAGACACAAACAAAAAGGAGAATTTCAGACCAATATCCTTGATGAACATTGAAGCAAAAATCCTCAATAAAATACTGGCAAACCGAATCCAGCAGCACATCAAAAAGCTTATCCACCATGATCAAGCAGGCTTCATCCCTGGGATGCAAGACTGGTTCAACATACACAAATCAATAAATGTAATCCAGCATATAAACAGAACCAAAGACAAAAACCACATGATTATCTCAATAGATGGAGAAAAGGCCTTTGAAAAAATACAACAACCCTTCATGCTAAAAACTCTCAATAAATTAGGTATTGATGGGATGTGTCTCAAAATCATAAGAGCTATCTATGACAAACCCACAGCCAATATCATACTGAATGGGCAAAAACGGGAAGCATTCCCTTTAAAAACCGGCACAAGACAGGGATGCCCTCTCTCACCACTCCTATTCAACACAGTGTTGGAAGTTCTGGCCAGGGCAATCAGGCAGGAGAAGGAAATAAAGGGTATTCAATTAGGAAAAGAGGAAGTCAAATTGTCCCTGTTTGCAGATAACATGATTGTATATCTAGAAAACCCCATTGTCTCAGCCCAAAATCTCCTTAAGCTGATAAGAAACTTCAGCAAAGTCTCAGGATACAAAATCAATGTACAAAAATCACAAGCATTCTTGTATACCAATTACAGACAAACAGAGAGCCAAATCATGAGTGAACTCCCATTCACAATTGCTTCTAAGAGAATAAAATACCTAGGAATCCAACTTACAAGGGATGTGAAGGACCTCTTCAAGGAGAACTACAAACCACTGCTCAATGAAATAAAAGAGGATACAAACAAATGGAAGAACATTCCATGCTCATCAGTTGGAAGAATCAATATCGTGAAAATGGCCATACTGCCCAAGGTAATTTATAGATTCAATGCCATCCCCATCAAGCTACCAATGACTTTCTTCACAGAATTGGAAAAAACTACTTTAAAGTTCATATGGAACCAAAAAAGAGCCAGCATTGCCAAGTCAATCCTAAGCCAAAAGAACAAAGCTGGAGGCATCACGCTACCTGACTTCAAACTATACTACAAGGTTACAGTAACCAAAACAGCATGGTACTGGTACCAAAACAGAGATATCGATCAATGGAACAGAACAGAGCCCTCAGAAATAATGCCGCATATCTACAACTATCTGATCTTTGACAAACCTGACAAAAACAAGCAATGGGATAAGGATTCCCTATTTAATAAATGGTGCTGGGAAAACTGGCTAGCCATATGTAGAAAGCTGCAACTGGATCCCTTCCTTACACCTTATACAAAAATTAATTCAAGATGGATTAAAGACTTACATGTTAGACCTAAAACCATAAAAACCCTAGAAGAAAACCTAGGCAATACCATTGAGGACATAGGCATGGGCAAGGACTTCATGTCTAAAACACCAAAAGCAATGGCAACAAAAGCCAAAATTGACAAATGGGATCTAATTAAACTAAAGAGCTTCTGCACAGCAAAAGAAACTACCATCAGAGTGAACAGGCAACCTACAAAATGGGAGAAAATTTTCGCAACCTACTCATCTGACAAAGGGCTAATATCCACAATCTACAATGAACTCAAACAAATTTACAAGAAAAAACAAACAACCCCATCAAAATGTGGGCGAAGGACATGAACAGACACTTCTCAAAAGAAGACATTTGTGCAGCCAAAAAACATGCAAAAATGCTCATCATCACTGGCCATCAGAGAAGTGCAAATCAAAACCACAATGAGATACCATCTCACACCACTTAGAATGGCCATCATTAAAAAGTCAGGAAACAACAGGTGCTAGAGAGGATGTGGAGAAATAGGAACACTTTTACACTGTTGATGGGACTGTAAACTAGTTCAACCATTGTGGAAGTCACTGTGGCGATTCCTCAGGGATCTAGAACTAGAAATACCATTTGACCCAGCCATCCCATTACTGGGCATATACCCAAAGGACTATAAATCATGCTGCTATAAAGACACATGCACACGTATGTTTATTGAGGCATTATTCACAATAGCAAAGACTTGGAACCAACCCAAATGTCCGACAACGATAGACTGGATTAAGAAAATGTGGCACATATACACCATGGAATACTATGCAGCCATAAAACATGATGAGTTCATGTCCTTTGTAGGGGCATGGATGAAACTGGAAACCATCATTCTCAGTAAACTATCACAAGGACAAAAAACCAAACACCGCATGTTCTCACTCATAGGTGGGAATTGAACAATGAGAACACATGGACACAGGAAGGGGAACAACACACTCTGGGGACTGTTGTGGGTTGTGGGGAGGGGGGAGGGACAGCATTAGGAGATATACCTAATGCTAAATGACGAGTTAATGGGTGCAGCACACCAAGATGGCACATGGATACATATGTAACAAACCTGCACACTGTGCACATGTACCCTAAAACTTAAAGTATAATAATAATATTTTAAAAAAGAGTGGATTTAATGTCACTCAAAATGGTTCAAACGTTAAGTTCTATTATGTGTATCTTGCCACGATAAAAAATAATAAATGTTAAAAGAAAAAAAAGAAAAAAAGAAAACATGATAGAAGTTCAGGCTGTTATCATCTAGAAAGTGTGTGGGGGAAGAGGGTATTATAAAAATTATAAATAAAATCAAACTTTTATAGTGTATCTCAACAGAAATTACCCAAAATAAATTATCACAAAGTTACCAAGAAAAAACATCAGTTTTGTCACTCAACCTTAGTAAGTTTTAAAAGTTAATATTTTTGTTTCTTCAACGTTTTCTTGGGATAATTTATTGTGCTTTCTTTATTCACATGAAATGATCATATCATGTCTAATATATTTTTCACATCCTCTGATAATGGCAAGAATTCTTGTGTTCTGTAAATATTTATAATACATTTATTTGCTTAAAATACTTTCATAGCCTTTCTGCCTGTGGACGCCACCGAATAAGCATGGTTAA
Organism: Hylobates moloch; assembly: GCF_009828535.3. NCBI lineage: Eukaryota > Metazoa > Chordata > Mammalia > Primates > Hylobatidae > Hylobates > Hylobates moloch. Next base: position 83,897,739 of record NW_026652290.1, on the reverse strand, counting down.
AGTCTCTCTTCTCTCTGCCATCACGTCCAAGTCTGAGTCTCCTAAAGAGCCTTAACAGCTGAGGAAGCTCTTCTTTGGAGGGTTAAGCTTTGAAACAACTGATGAGAGCCTGAGGAGCCATTTTGAGCAGTGGGGAATTCTCATGGACTGTGTGGTCATGAGAGATCCAAACAGCAAGTGCTCCAGGGGCTTTGGGTTTGTCACATATGCCACTGTGGAGGAGGTAGATGCAGCCATGAATGCAAGGCCACACAAGGTGGATGGAAGAGTTGTGGGACCAAAGAGCTGTCTCAAGAGAATATTCTCAAAGACCACGTGCCCACTTAACTGTGAAAAAGATATTTGTTGATGGCATTAATGAAGACACTGAAGAACATCACCAAAGAAATTATTTTGAACAGTTTGGAAAAATTGAAGTGACTGAAATCATGACTGACCAAGGGAGTGACAAGAAAAAGGGCTTTGCCTTTGTAACCTTTGATGACTGTGACTCCATGGAGAAGACTGTCATTCAGAAATACCATACTGTGAATGGCCACAACTGTGAAGTTAGGAAAGCCTTGTCAAAGTGAGAGATGGCTAGTGTTCATCCAGCCAAAGAGGCCGAAGTGGTTCTGAAAACTTTGGTGGTGGTCATGGAGGTGGTTTTAGTGGGAATGACAACTTTGGTCATGGAAGAAACTTCAGTGGTTGTGGTGGCTTTGGTGGCAGCCATGGTGGTGGTGGATATAATGGATTTGGTAATGATGGAAGCAATTTTGGAGGTGGTGGAAGCTACAATGATTTTGGCAATTACAACAATCAGTCTTCAAATTTTGGACCCATGAAGGGAGGAAACTCCGGAGGCAGAAGCTCTGGCCCTTATGGTGGTGGAGGCCAGTGCTTTGCCAAACCACGAAACAAAGGTGGCTATGGCGGTTCCGGTAGAAGCAGTAGCCATGGCAGTGGTAGAAGATTTTAATTAGGAAACAAAGCTTAGCAAGAGAGGAGAGCCAGACAAGTGACAGGGAAGCTACAGGTTGTAATAGATTTGTAAACTTAGCCAAGCACAGTGGTGGCAGGGCCTAGCTGTTACAAAGAAGAAATGTTTTAGAAAAATACTCATGTGTATGGGCAAAAAATTCAAGGACTGTATTTGCAACTAATTGTATAACAGGTTATTTTAGTTTCTGTTCTGTGGAAAGTGTAAAGCATTCCAACAAAGGGTTTTAATGTAGTTTTTTTTTTTTTATTTTATTTTTTTATTTTTTTGCACCCATGCTGTTGATTGCTAAATGTAATAGTCTGATTATGGTGCTGAATAAATGTCTTTTTTTTAAAAAAATTTCATAATATACTTGGTCTTTTGGAAATGTTTAAGAATATTAATTATTATATTATTAACTATATGGTATTACAATATTTTGCAAGACAGACACTGAATATATTTTATTAAACTATGAGAATTCATTTCCGTGGTTTTCTCCTCTTATAAAATATGTCACTCTTCATAAGAAGGAACACTGTATGAATCCTTACCTAATGCAGGCACAATGCAAATATATAATAAACATACTGATATTTACCCAAAGCAGTAAGATTCAATTTTAAATAATGAATTCAACAGACAGAAACTTTCCAGAGAAGGCATTTTAGAAATAGAACAAAATTCATTTTAAAAATAATGTGCAGGCTAATTTACCAAGTAAGCAGAATAGAGGGCAATTGAAATGTGTTTTCACTTATGTCCTGGAATTATCTAGTGTCTAAAGTCAGAGCCCAAGGGTAAGGGAGGTGGAGAGGATTCGAACACTACTACATTTCTTGGCTTCATATCACTTAGTGTTATCAAATACTCATCTTTCCTCAACAACTGTAATGTATTAAAAATACACACTGTAACTCTGTGCTAGACGTTTTACGGAAGTCATTTCTTTTAATCCTATATGCAAATATGTATCCTTCTGTTCCCATGCACCTGCTTATAGGAACTGTGCATCTCCAAATGTTGACATAGACAGGCCAGAGGAACTATTCAAGGCTACATGGATCTGCATTTTCACATAATACAGTGCAAGGGTTCTCAATTTCTTTGAACCCTCTCCCTTTACTTCAAATTCTATTTTACACAGATTGGTATAGTTTTGGTTTAAATGGAGTGTGGGTAAGGAGTAAATTAGTTCACCACCCAACCTCTCCCTTCCTTCAACCTTGGCCCATCTCAACCAAGCTTCCCACCAAAATTAATGGCAGAGGGCTTTTTTTTTTTTGATGGAGTCTCACTATGTTGCCCAGGCTGGAGTACAGTGGTGCGATCTCAGCTCACTGCAACCCCTGCCTCCTGGGTTCAAGAGATTCTCCTGCCTCAGCCTCCCAAGTAGCTGGGACTACAGGTGCCAGCCACCATGCCCAGCTAATTTTTTGTATTTTTAGTAGAGACAGGGTTCCACTGTGTTAGCCAGGATGGTCTCGATCTCCTGACCTCTTGATCCGACTGCCTCGGCCTCCCAAAGTGCTGGGATTACAGGCGTGAGCCACCGCAACTGGCCTAGTGGCAGAGTTTTAAAAACAGTGGTATAGGGCAAATATCTCCTGCTAAGCTAGTCAGCTTCTAAATAGTATTCCCTTTCAATCTAATATCTGTCATTGTAAATTAAGAAAACAAGTTGATTGTCTTAATTATGTATCATTCTCCAATTTGAACTTCAAAACATCCTATGCGTCAGGTCAGTTACGTATAGCTGAGTAAGCATAGTGGTTTAGGAAACTGATAGTCTTTAAAACAAATTGATTAGAGAACTCAGAACCATCAAGTGAAAAACCAGAGTTGGAACTCCGACTATTTTACTCCATATCCCATGTTTTGTCGTCAATATATAGAAAACTACAGTAAGGTAAGTCATCAATAAGTTGGTGTTCATTATAGTCAACTCACACTGGATGAAATTCTCAGTGGTAAAAATACAAGATATTTAAAATACAAGATATTTCCTAAGACAAAAGTAAAGCAACAGGACATAATAATATGCCTATGCTATTGGCTGCTCTAACAAGTGACCACAAGTTGGGCAGCTTGAAACAACACAAATATTTGTTATCTCACAGTTCTCAGTGTCAAAAGTCTGAAACGGGTCTCACTGGACTAAAACTGAGGTGTTAGCAGGGCAGATTTCTTTCTGGAGGTTCGAGGGATGGATTCATTTACTCGCCTTTTTCAGCTTCTTGAAGCTGCTAGCATTTCTAGGCTCCTGGTCCCCTACTATCTCCAAAGCCAGTGATGGCCAATCTAGTCACCTCATACTGCCTCACTCTGAGTCAAACTCTTCTGCCTCCCCTTTCCACATTTAAGAACCCTTGTGATCACATTCATCGGATAACCTAGAATAGTCCTCTTCTTAAAGTTGGTTAATTAGCAACCTTAATTCCATCTGTGACTTTACCTTCCCTTTGCTACTGAGCATAGCATACTTTCAGGTTCCAGGAGAGAGGATGTGGGCATCTTTAGGGGCCACTTTTTTTCTGCCTACCACAGTGCCTGAAGAAAAAATTGAGTGAATAGAAGGAAGGTGCTTGGTCTGAGTGGAGACTACAAACGTGAAGCAAAGGCAGTGGAAGAATCATCAGTGTTTATCTAACAAAGTCTATAGGTAGAGACACCAGATTAGGGTAATGCAAGCTTTACTACACAGCCCTTTAATCACTACACAGGCACATCCTGTGATGACAGAGATCACCAGGATTTTCCATGGCCTAACATACCATTTAGCCCAGTTTCCTGTGCTCTGAGTTCATAAAGTAAATCATCTTTAGGCTCTGAATTCAGATTCTTAGAAATCATGATTCCAGGAAACGCATGTGCCACATCAGAGAGTGAAATACAATCAGGAGGAAAAAACATCTGCCATCTCTATGTTTTAATATTCTACTTTGTGCACACATATCCTGCAAAACTGAGGGCCTGATTAATTTGGAGTCTGCTTAACAAAGGTGATTTTCTGGAACTTCAGTCCTCAGACCAGACTCTGAATTAAATCCACTGTACAAGAAATTAGCATGCTGCAAAAGCCAAGTAGCGATTTTATGATGCTCTGTGATATAATTGGTTACTTTTTGTCTGCTGTTTTATCTTAGTAAATTTCTAAGGTTTTTCAAGCAACATTATGCTAACTTAGATGTCGGTGCTTATTTAGAATTAATCAGAATAGAAAGTAAAATATTACTGAAATAAAAATATAAATCAAAGAGAAAATAGTTTGATCTGTACATGTTTTATTTATGCTGAGCTTTAGAGACACACAGTGTCAATATGAGGCAAAACACACTTTGTATTGACTGTGCAGCTTTTAAATGAGAAAAGTATCTTAGTTTTAATTGTGAAGATTAACTATTTTTGAAGACTAGTGACTCTTTTAATGTTGTCAAATTACATTTTTTCACTAAAACGACATAGCCTAAAAGATTATTATATCAAAAAAAAATTTTACACTTGAATTTTTTCCTGCAAATCAAGGGCCCTTTTAAATGCGATCTTTATTTAATTGTATTATTTTTGCTATTTTTAGTATATTTTTTTTAAATTTACCTCCATTATTAAAAGGGAGAAAAAACAAAAAGAGGTACAGGTTTCCATTATACCCATTATCAAAGTTATATCATAGCTTCTCTTCTAGCTTAGGTATCTTCACCCCTCTGGCTTGGAATCAGTAGGATCCAATTCAAGAAGGATGCACGAAGCTTGTGAAGTAGTGTATTTCGTGGATTTTTTTTTTTTTGCAACTCCCCTCCGGTTCACCCATTTTCTGCCTCACCTCGAGTACTGGACTACAGGGCCCCCACCACCCCGGCTAATTTTTTTTTTTTCACCGTGGTCTCGATCTCCTGACCTCATGATCCGCCTGCCTCGGCCTCCCAAAGTGCTGGCTGGGATTACAAGCGTGAGCCACCGCGCCCGGCCGTGGATTTTTTGTTTACGTGTTTTTAGAATTTTATTTTCATTTCTCTCCAAGTAATATGTAGATTCTTCTCCTTGTACCCAGGTGCCTGTTACAACCTGGTGACCATTCAAATACTTATAAAGTCAATGTCTCATGTCTTTGGCGCTCCTTCCCTGGATTCCAGATCAAAGCAAACTGTCCTTTATGCTTACAAATTCATTCAGTACACAAAAGGATTATAAGAGCATGGTGGATATCTCTTCTCGTATAGTATAGTTACTTTATCAGCATCAGTATCAAATGGGAGTTTGTTACAAATGCACCATCTTGAGTCTTACTCTAGAACTCTGAATAAAAATCTGCATTTTAACAAGAACCTCAGAGTGATTTTTGAGCTCATTAATGTTTCAGAAGGAATAGAGATAAATGGTTTTCAACATTTTGTCCAAATTTTCTAATTTTTGACACACCTTTTTCTTTCTAGTTATACCCATTTTTTTAATTCTAGATATTGTCATTTTGTATTTTCTTGCTAGTATTTTTTCTCTTTCTCTTTAACTTTGATCAGTTTCTCTAGAGGTTTATCAATCTTTTTCAGGAACCAATATTCCATTTAAAAAATGTTTTTTCATTATTGGCCTTAGCATTAATTTTGTTCATTATTTTTCTTCATCATTGACCTATAGATTGATTTTGTTCTTTTTTATGTTTATTTTATTTTTCATTGACATATACTAATTCGGCATGTTATGGGGTACAGTATGATGAGATCTTATTGTTTATTATTATTTTTCTACCTACTTAAAAAAAATCACTCATTTCTACCTTCTTATGGTGGTGATTTAGATCACTGATTTTCTACGTAGGCATTTTCCCTTCTACTACAGGCACTTAAATCTAAAAATTTTTACTCCAAACACCATTTTAGCAGAACACTAAACAGATCTTCTAATTTTTCTTTAGATTTCTTCATTGAGCCGTGGATTATTACAGATACTTGGAGTACATGTCTTTTCTATTGATTTCTAAATTAATGTTGTTGTGCTCAGAGAATATACTCTGTATTATTTTAATTCTTTGATCTTATGTTTTATGACAAAGCATTTTGTCTATTTGGGCAAATGTTTAATGCACACTTGAAAATAATATATATTCTTCAACTGTTAGATGTAGTGTTCTATCAATGTCAATTAAGATTTATAGTTTTTCAAACATATCATGTCTGCATTGATTTTTATGCGTCCTATCCATTTTTGAGAGGGTAGTGTTAATATTTCCAATTGTTTGTGCATTTTAATTTTTCTTTTACATTTATTAATTTTGCTTTCGTATTTTGAAAGTCTTTTGCTTTTTGTATTTTGTATTTGGAAATTGTAAGCATACAGATTTTTGATAATATTTTTGGTCATGAAGTACACTAGACTTTGATGTTAATATACTTACCTCTGTTTTCTTATGCTTAGGGTTCTCAAAGTGAAGTTTCCTCAAACTTTTATTTTAATGCAGCCTTTGTCTTTTTTATTTAATATTCCTTTTAGGTGGCATATAGGCAGATCTTGTTTTTTTAATTCAGTCTTATAATCAAAGTCTTTTAATTGGAATGTTTCTTTTCTTTCCATTTATTCTAAGTATTGATATTTGTTCCAACTACTAACATACATTTTGTTCTGCAGATCTTTATCTGCCCTTTTTTGATGAGTAATATGTTTTTGTAGTATTTGATTTGTATTTCCTCTACAAATTCTTGAGATATCCTCTTTATAATATTTCTCTCTTTGACTGCCCTAGAGATTACTATATGCATGTTTTCCTTATCTACAGTCAAACGATGTGTAAAATTTGCAACACCGTAACCCATTTAACATTTTCCTGTCCTTTTTGCTCTTCTTACATCTTCTAAATATGTATTTAGTGCTACAATACAATATTGTTCCTTTTTTGCTTTAAATGATAACCGTTTAAAGAAATTTAAAGATATTTTTTAAACATTTCATAGTGTGTTTGTGTACATGTGTGTAATCTTCCCTTCCGTCTAGTATTCTTTCAGAAAATTTAGGTCCATTCAAAAGTAAGGGCTTTTAAAAACACATTTATATACTATCCACAGTGTTCTATGCCTTGATACTTTTAATTTTATATGTGTCAGAAACTTTGCATATATTGTACTAGCCTGTTGTCACACTGCAAATAAAGACATACTCAAGACTGGGTAATTTATATAGGAAAGAGGCTTAATGGACTCACAGTTCAGCATGGCTTGGTAGGCATCATAATCACGGCAGAAGGCAAAGGAGACGCATCAGCCCTGCATCAGTTTTAAATTCAAGTGAGACTTGTAATTCAAAGTTAAGAAAATATGTTATATTTTGATTAACCTATAGAAGAGAGAAATCTCTTCATGAAACATGATTGGGAATTACAGCACATTGTTAAAAAACAGTTACAAATACGAAGATAAAGTGTACCTAGATATTTATTTTGCTCGATATATATCCTCTCTTAAATGGATTTTAATTTTTTTAAAAAATTTTATTTATTTATTTTGCCCAGTCTGGAGTGCAGTGTTAAGATCATAGCTCACTGCAACCTTGAGCCCTTTGGCTCAATTGATCCTCCTACCTTGGCTTCCCAAAGTACTGGGATTACAGGCATGAGCCACCAGGCATGACCTGGTGTTCTTTACATTGATAAGCCTAGATATTTTAATAAAGATTACTATTCTAATAAAAAGTGTAATTAAATGGAACTATAACAATTTCTCTACCTAACAATTAAATTTATTTGGATCATGAAGCTCAATATACATAGAAATTTTAACCAAATGATTAATTTTAAATAAATGCATGGCTGTTGATGGGTCATAAAGTTTGAATTTTAGCCCACTGTAGAGTGGGAAGAACATTCTAAAGATAGGCCTCCACAACATGTGGCATATGATATCTAGCAAACACCCTCCTAGCATGATGCCTGTAGCATGCAAAAAGACCAATAATTATTTTGTTAAGTAAACAAATGGATACTTAATACTACCACTACAGTTATACGGTCATCTGCCAGAGATGTTATTGAAAAGATTCCTAAGGGAGTAGAAAATTGGGGATGACCGTTAAAGTCCATTTAACCTCTAAAAGTATTTGATTCTATACCTTCGATATATTGGCACTTGTATGTCACAATACCTTGCTGATTTTCACTTGTGTAGGAAAATGATGCAGTTTTAACAGAATAGCATTCTGACCCAGTTATTCTCTCATTCTGAAGAATTCTTATTTTATTATTAGTAGTAGTAGTATAGGTAGATGTGTGTGGAGACATACAGGCTTTGAAAACTGAATTGATGACACTTGACAGAAAGTGAAGTCTACTTCATTGTAAAAATACCATTAAAATAAGGGTTACTAAATTAAAGCGCTATCCCAAACAAGTCTCAGACAATGAAATTTTAGTTGCTGAAAATGACACATATTATTTTGTGTAACCATACCCCTTCTTCCTCAGTATTAAAGTTGTGTGAGTTGGAGTCACTTATTGCCTGTTGCCTCAAAACTATTTTTATTAGCTTTCTATCACCCTATTAAATGACAGTACAGTTAAATTTGATATTGCTCTAATAATTTTTTATCATGCTGGCAAGTTGATTTATGGCTTTATCCTTTGTTATTACATTTTCCATACTTTATTGTAAAAATAATAAAACAGCATTCTGGACAAGTGTTATTAAATTTTAAATGACATCTTTGCTTTCACAGAAATGATTTAAATGGCAACATTTATTTTTTGATTGCTTATGAAAAAGCATTTTACCCTTTTGTTCATAAATAAAGGAGAATTTGTGGATCATAAACAAGTTTCTCTTATTTTTCCTCTTTCCTATTACCTACCTTCTCTCTTTTCATCTGATTGTTCTACTTCCTCCCTCAAAGCACTTTCAATCCACTAAGTTCTAAGGCAATATTTTCTACTTATGATAAATTTAATGCTGCTTTGCCCTCAAGCACTTGATACAGATAATTTGCTTTATATCATAAGGTTTGAATAAGAGAGTTTATATATTCAGTATTTATTGGGTATCTACCATATGAAAGGTAACAGTGGATGATCAAACAAGGAGAGTAGAAAATAGATTAAAGCAATGGTTGGCATATAAGGGAAAACATCTGCTATGCTTCTTTCTATTAAGAGCTACATGAGATATCAAAATAAGAATTGAAAGTCAGTGTTTGAAAGTTTGGTTATCTCTTAGTGCTGGTTTTACAAGAATATCCACTTTAGCTATATATAATGTCATATATAGATACATATCCATATATATACATATCCATGGATATATATGGATATGTATATATATGGATAGAGGCAGCTCACTGAGCCTCTGCAAGGACTCAAGACTTTTTAAAACTAGAGATTCCAGTTCCTAGATTAGACTGCAGGCTACTCCAGTGGAGACCTTCCAGCAGCCACCTCCAAGCTCAAACCCTGGGACTCCCAAAGCCAGATCCAGCCATAGGATGCTCTGACAGCCAGACATCTCTTCATCATAACCTGTATCTTCCCAGATAAATTCTACCCAGCATCCTTTTTCTCACATCACTGTCTCCTGAATCAGACTCATGTGCATTTGTCTAATTGAAAGAGCCTTGGACCTTTTTCTAAAATCTGTTTTGAAGGACATTATGAAAAGAAAGGCTTATAGCTTGCGTAGGCAGGACGTCTAATGTACCAAATTCCTCTAACGCAGGATTAGTGTTCAAAAGATGTCAAGCCAAGCACAAATATTTAAATAGCCACTGGAGAGCCCAAAACACACTTTCGAGAGCAGGCTTAAAGAACTTATTGGCCAGGCGCAGGGGTTCGTACCTGTAATCCCAACGCTTTGGGACGCTGAGATGGGAGGATCACTTGAGGCTAGGAGTTCAAGACCAGCCTGGGCAAAATAGTGAGATCTCACTTCTACCAAAAAAAAAAAATAATAAAAACTAATTTAATGTCAATATTGTGACTAAATAATATCACAAACCTGTCACCTAGCAATCACATAAAAAGCAATTAGTGATGAGAGAGAATTTTTAATCAAGGAAGAAAATAATACCATCTAAGAAAAAAATAACTTGAGGAAAGGAAGTGGGAGCCAAGATAAAGTAGGGCCAGTACAGAATACTTTGTCAAAACTACTTTTTTTTCTGCCACAGAAATATCAAGCATATTGTTTGGTCATAATGCCTTAACCTCTTCTTAGTGAAACGCATTCAACTGAAACTTTAGGTTATATATCAGAAAACTTGACTTCACTTCTGTAATGGAATTCTGTGGGAAGAAATCATTAACCTGATTGGCATTTGCTTTATAGTTCATGATTTCGGGAATTTGAGGTATGTCTGAAAACATAAGCCGTTTTCAACACATATCCAAGTGTGCCACACAGCTCCTTACTACCTGTCAACAGTTTTACATAAAGGAAGCAAGGCTAAGGCTTCTTTTAATTGCTGCTGGAAAGTGACTAGGCATTGAATATATTCTGTTCAGCAGCAGGAACTAAAAACCTTGTGAAAATCATGCTGTTTTGGAGACAGGCTGAATGACTTCCACAGATCAACAAAAGCCACAGCATGAGGGCAGCGGATCTACTGTGCTTAAGAAAGGCCAATCCATCTGACCTGGGAGATGCCATAAAGACCCATCATCCCCTGGTGATCATTGGATATATTGGCATGGCATGCTGATCCCCTCCATAACACTTATCAAAGGGGGTCCAAGTAGGCACTCTGCTGGCGTAGTTTCTAAATACTGCAGGAAGCAGAGTACAAAACAAAAAACAAACAAAAAACATCGCTATAGTATGGATAGAAGCAAGGAAACAAAGGAAAAAGCACATTTGAGAAATCTGTGATTTTAAACCACCATCATTACAATTACAGTTTGACTTTGCTGTTAATTAATGTTTGCTCGTAAGCTTTTATCTTTTCTTCTACTGCCGACATTCTATTATTCTCTTTTTGATGGTTGATATTTGTCATGAAAATTTCTCAGAAAGCAATATAAAAGATTTTGTCCTAATTGTTATTTTTTTTTAAACCAGGATTTCACCAGTCTTATTATCAATATAGATGTCAGCAAACCAGGTCAGAATCAGCATGGACTTAGCTTGGTAAGATTTTTTGTTCTTATTCTATTTAGATATCTAAAGCCAGGAGAAGGGTTTGAAACCTGGCTCTGTTGCCTTTTTATTTTATTTTTAGTGTATGCTTTGTCTTTCTGAGCTTCAGTTTCCCCAACTACTTAATGGAAACAAACAAAATAAAATAAGAAGTTAGTGTACAAGGCTGTTGTCAGTATTAAATAAGGAAATAGTTCTGAAGGCACCAACGGTAATGCTTGAAACAGTGTAATGAGTCAGCAAACATCAGCTAGATCTAGGTGCAGTTCATTATGGTATCTGCACAAATAGCAAATATAATATGTATTGAAATTAGAAAACTCCATCAAACTGTACTTCTCATGTAAGCCAAAAGTATATTTTAATTTTTTTAATTCCCATGTTGCATTTTCTGTTTGAAAATCAATATTCTATTTGAAACTGAGTGGCCATTATCTTTTTACTACGTTCTCTGGGCCTTCACCATAATATGCATAGTAGAGTTGAATTTAAATGAATTCTGATTTCAATCATGTTCAAAAAGTCTTTCATGAAGGAATCATTTTGAATATGTATGATAAAAACATTCTAAGAAGAACATATATCCCTTTTTTAGGTGAGAATTCTCATTTTGCTTTAAATTATTTTAAAAATATATATGATACACAGTTATATAATGTATTTTGCTATTCTTGAGCTGGTAATATAATGAAGATCTGTATAAAATTTTATTCATCATATGGCAAAACAATTTCATTGGAGAAGGAAGGAATAATGATTTCTGAGAGATTTTAGTTTGACTTCTGACAGTTCTAAAGCTCCCGGTAATAACGAACGATTGCTGGTTTAAATATTGAATTAATGCTTAAGGATAATGTTTGCCAAATGAAAACTTAAGTGACTGAAATGAATTGAGTTTCTTCTGACTAATTTTTGTCCATTGTCAGTTAAGATGTGAATCTGTAGACCTGAATGCCTGTTGAGATAAAATGATCATGGACACTCACACCAAGACAGAGATAAGCTGCGTGCCACGGGCTGAAATCTATCACGTAATTACATTTTTTAACATAAAATATTCATGTTACTTCAATTAAACATTATATTTGTCATTTTCATTTTCCTGCACTATTTTTGCCTTCTGTTTCCATTTTCATTTTAGGTTTGACATGAAAATTAAATAGCTACTGATTTATGCAGTAAGAGTGGCATCATTTTAGCAGTAGGAGAAACAAGGTCTACGGTGTTTGATGTGAAACTTACAAATAGACGGCGAAGCTGGAATACTGATTTTTCAAAAGGTAAATAAAAAGTGGAATCAGGAACTCTGAGCAAGATGATAAGAGCTGGGCTTTAAGAAATATTTAAATTAAAAAAGTTTGAAGCTGAAGAAAGCCTGTATTACATCTAGTCCAGCGGTCAGCTAACCTTTTTTGTTAAGGGCTAGATCATAAAAATGATGGCCTTGTAGTTCATATGGTCTCTGTCACAACTCCTCAACTCTGCCATTGTAGAGGAAAAACAGCCATAAACAATATATCAATGAATAAATGTGGCTGTGTTCTAATAAAAGTGTATTTACAAAAACAAGTGGTAGACCAGATTTGGCCTGTGAGCTACAGTTTGTGTACTCTTGGTCTAATCTGCTCTGTTTTAGAAGAGGAAAATCAGGTTCAGAGGAATTACGTGACTTATTTAACCAAAATCCCTAAAAACAGTATCAGAGCTCAAGTTGCAGCCAACCTTCCATGTATAATCACCTATTTTTTTTTCTCTTACATCATTGTTACATAAATGAGCCAAAAATTGCCTCTGTGTATTGGCCCCCTATGTTGTTTATTCCTTCATTACAGGCTGAGAACTGTTAGCTCAAAAGCCTACTGGCATGAGATTCAAATTTTTGCACATTTAGCATTTTAAAAATAGCTTAAATAAGCAAATGTTCTGCCTTACAGAGACTGCTTTGTATAGTCCAGGAGCCTTACCCAACAATTGCTACCTGTTGATAAAATAGGTCTTTTTAGTGGAAAGGCCCTGGATCACTGCTACCTTTCAGAGTCCTCTGACCCATAGACTTCCTGCTTCCTTAAATATCACCAGGACATTTAAGCCCGTCCTCAGATTCCTCTCTCCTATAGGAGTTATCTTACCTTTCCGAGCCACCTCCATTTCTGAGTAGCAGACCCCTACACCTCAGACTCTGGAAACATTCCTTCTGAAAGCAACTCCCCCTACTTATCAACCTGCCGGGCATTGCCCAATGGAGCTTGGTGTGCTACAACCTGTCATTGTCATATTTTCACCTTGGCCAGCCCCCAAGTCCGTCAAACCCCTATAATCTTGATTCATATAAAGCAAACAAAACAAGAAAACAAAAACATTTAAATTATCTTTAGATTTTTTTAAAATTTCCCCAGTAGACTTTTTTTTAACTAAGGGAGATTATTTTTATATTTTGCTATGAATTAAAAATAAATACTAGTTGAGTAGATTAGGATTAGCATTCAGAAAATTTTCACTCTTCATGACCACCATTACATGGGATGACTATACTCCCTATCACATTTACTTAGAGCTTAGTCATGTGGCTTGCTTTGGTCAATAGAACGTTAGTACAGGTAAAATGAACAGAGGCTTGAAACATGCTTGCACAATTTAGCCAGGTATTTTGACTCCTGCCTTTCATCATCAAAGGAACATGCCTTGGGCAGTCACTGGGTAAGAAGTCTGAGACTAATAGATAGAACTGGACCTAAACCTAACAGAGCACAGCCTAGATCACCTGAATCCAAGCTAACCCACCAATGGTTGGATAGTAAACGGATGTTTATGGTTGAATGCCACAATCTTTTGTGGTTATATATTATGAAACATTATATCAATAGCTAACTGCATAAAAATTGCTACCAAGAGGTATAGTGCTGCTATAACAAAAATCTAAAACATATGGTATTGACTTGAGACCATAGAGAGGTGAAGAAACATAGAAGGCTGAAAAATAGTGACTCATGTTACATGGTGGTGAAATATTTGGTAAAAGTGCTACCTAAAATAATCTGAAAACAGGAAATGTACCCAATACTTTCATAAAATTGGATGAGGCTTTGAAAGTATGTTGAAAGTGTGAGGTTTGAGTGGCTGCAGCTTGTTGCGTTTGTTAAAGTGATCCAAAAAAGTGATGAAGCTCAGAATAATATTGACTGACAAGATAATTTAGAAGGAAAACAAGGAGCTTATAAATTTTAGTGTCAGAATATGAAAGTGTTTTTCACAAAATCAAAGGCATGTCATTTAAACACAGCTACAGGGAAAAGACCAAACCCAGGGTACAAATAGTAAGAAATGGGCTCAAGGTAAAGACCAAATCAAGAGCATGGCTGCAACTCCATCTATTAACACTCTTGGAAATATTTAGTTAGTGTCTAGTAGACCTTTCTCCTAGATGTAAATGCACTCAGAAGATTAAATACCTGTTACTCAGAAACTTGCACCCAAATCACCTGAAATTAAGTATATAGAGAGTTTTATCTAAAAAAGATTTATGGAGGTGGCTTTTGCCAAAGAAATTGGTCAATATTTGAAAAAGAGATGTACTAGCAAAAGCACTGCCAACCAGGTCTAAAAAACCAAAATGTTTGAGATTCAAAAATATATCTGGTTCCCAATGTTGTAAAGGAAGGTAACAGATTGGAAAGTTTTTTTTTGCTGCCAAAAAGGTCATACTTTTCCATTTTAACTCTGCAGATATGGCCAAGGAGGATAATGGAAAAGGAAGTACATCCCAAAAGTGGGGTCAAGAGCTAGAGAGAGCAATGGACTTGGGTACCATCCTCAGGTAGCAAAACTAGGGCTAGTTAAAGCTTATCCCTGGTGCAGGAGGACCTGGCAGCATCCTCACAGTGGAATTTCAGAATTCATATGGTCATCTGGCTCCTATGTGTGTCCTACTTTTCATCATTTTTTAAATTAAGCATTAAAAAAGGATAACTGGAATTAACAAAACATGTAGACTTGAATATAAACATAAGAACTACATGTCAAAATTTCTAGAATGCAGATGCAGCCACAGAAGTGAGAACTGAAATTATACTCTTAAATATATTCAATAAAACAAGATGAAAAATAAATGATTTTAGCAATCAGCCTACAAAACTATCCTTAGAACAAAAGGCTTGTTTTACTCAGCTTGCCTATGAGGTCAATTCAGGTTGTAGTTCCTTCATTTATATTTCTGTGCTGAATTCCATTGAAGAATAAGCCACAATTAGTTTACCAATTCTTCTGTGGATGGGAACATGAATTGCTTCTAATTTTTAGTTATATATAAAGCTGCTACGAAAATCCAGACACAACTATTTTTGTGAATGTGTTTTTTTTTTCTCTAGCATTTACAAAATTTGTATTACTGGGTCAAATGGTAGGTGGAGTTTTAACTTTATAAGAAATTGTCAACCCTTTTGCCAAAAGTACCATTTACATTCCAAGCAGTTTCAAGTATTTGAAAGGAGAAACAACCTCAACACTTTTTGGTGAGGGATATGATTGCATGCCAATAAAATAATCAGAAAATTATTTCAAACCAGTAAAAGTTTACAGTTTTAAGTTCAACACCTTAAAATGCAGCTTTTCTATTACCAGGATCTACGAATTATAAAAATATAATGAAAGCATTCCATTACAAAAATAATAAAACCACATATTTTAAAGTATAAGAAAAGCATTCAACAAGAAATATATAAGTATCATATGAGTGAAATCATGAAACTTTAGTGAAGAACATAAAAAGATATAATTTGTGGTAAAATGTGCTATATATTTCTAGGTAGTGAAAATGTAAGCTCTCCTCAATTAAATCTATGAATTCAGTAAAATTGCAATCAGAAGTGTAATAGATACATAATAGAAAATTATAAACATATTAAAATGTATACGAAAGATTACAAATTAGTTTTGATTATATTCATTATATATACATACAAGGAATAAACTATTTCAGAAAGGAAAATACAAAAAATGTAAAATTAATTCAATAAGGATATTTGTATGAAGGCATGCAATGTGATGGTATCAGTGTAATAATTCACAAATATATGAGAATAATACATTTATTTAAAGAATTGCATTGATTACCCACTTATAAGCAAATAAAGTTAGAATTTAAATCAAACCATAACTATAATGCACATATTTCAGAGGGAGCGGGAGAGGGAGAGAGATATTAATCTTAAATTTATATTCATTTTAAGAGTTTATTCCTTTTGTTTAATCACTGAGTATAAGAGCATAAGGAAAACCAAGAAATCATCTGGTCCAGTTTTTTTTTTTTCCAAATTGTTTTGTAATATAATAATATTGTAAAAATATGACTTAGGAAGAAAAAAAGAGCCAAAAGGAAGGTAAGGGTTACTGATAGCTCTTTGAAAGGAAAAAGGAAAGAAACTGAGCCTGTGAGGTGAACCCCTAGCTTCAACAAGAAAAACTCAGTTTTCACTTGTTTTACAATTAGTGATTGCATGTGAGCTTTCATTAAGAAAAAGGTTCCATACTGACAGGCCAGTATATAGTATGCAGTTGATAGATTAGTTAGATAGATGATGATGATGATGATGATGATGATGATGATGATGATAGATAGACAGACAGACAGACTAAACATTTCTGATCTCATATACCATTTTGATTTTTCCATTGGCAGAAACAGAGATCCAAAGGCTTAAATTCCTTTCTTATAGACATTCAGCTAGAAATCAGCAGCATCTGAATTTGAACATATAACTTTTTTTCCTAAGGAAAATGATCAGAGACTAGTCACCCTGTTTCTCAGCTTCTCTTCCATTTTCTTTTTGATCAACATATATATTTACACGTGGCTTACTGTATGGATGAATACATCTGTGTGCCAGTCTAAATACAAAATTACCTGATCTCCAATACATAACACACATACACACACACTCACAAATGTGCATATAGTTATATAAATAAATAAATATAATATAACAAGACAACAATTTCCTCCATGCCAGGCCTATCACTTTCTACTCCTTTCTGTATTATTTTAGCTGGGATTCAAATAAATCTTCAGCTGCAATGAAATCTTTTTTTATAGTATAACTAGATATTGGAAAAGCATGGATGTTTCTAAGTGAATTGGTATATCATCTGCAAAACAAAATCGTGGAGAATTAATGCAGTTAGCCAGGTGTGGTTGCTCACGTCTGTAACCCCAGAATTTTGGGAGGCCAAGGCAGGCAGACTGCTTGAGCTCAGGAGTTCAAGACCAGCCTGGGCAACACGGTGAGATCCCATATCTTCTAAAAATACAAAAAAGTGGCCAGACCTGGTGACGCATGCCTGTAATCCCAGCTACTTGGGTGGCTGAGGAATTAGAATTGTTTGAACATGGGAGGCAGAGGTTGCAGTGGGTGCCACTGCACTCCAGCCTGGGCAACAGAATGAGACTCTGTCTCAAACAAACAAACAAAACAAAACAAAACAAAACAAACAAAAAACAAAAACAAAAAAAAACATAGGATTAATGCAATTATGCTCTTATCTGTATGGAAATGTGGAAACCAATGAAATATGATTCAGTGTCTGTATATATTCAGTAATAATTTAACATGACCACAAAACTAATGTATTTGAAATTCTTACAAATATGATGCCAGCACTAATGCTGAGATAATAATAACAAATCCATCATGTGTGTCATGATTAGTTTGCCTGCTCATTGAGTGCTTTTTCTGTAACTCTGGTAATTTAAGAAGAACTCCAAATTTTATGAAACAAAGTTTTACCACCCACTTGCATTTTCATTTGAGAAAAAAGCTGCAGGTCTCTCTACAGAACACCAATCAATAGTACATTCGCTATGAAAATATACTCTGATTTCTTCAACAGTCCTGTAATATAAAGTGTCATTTTTAAATCTGCCAAAAAGAAAACCTGGAATCGAATCCCCTGCTTGAGAACTGACTAGCAGTGTGCCTTCAAGGAAGTCACTTTTTTCCTCTGATTATATTTGCCCTTTATAAAAGTAGTTGAGACTTTTGAATGAGAAACTGTACAAAAATGTACTACGTAAATCAGAAAACACACCACAGATTTTGGTTGTTGGTGTTGCAATCACTGGGCACACTAAGAAGATATATAGAAATATTCCTAATTGTAGCTTGTGATTTGCTCTTGACCTGTAACCCATAAAAAGATTCTAACAGTAATCCCAAAGAACATTTCAACCTGACAAACATATTTTGAACTCAAACTATGGTTGAGTAGCTAAAAATATGTTTTAGTAGCTGGTGTTGTAGGGAAACTTATGATGCTAAAAGTGATTTGATAATAAAATACAGTGAAAGTGTGATAATTGTGCAGATTCAGACATTGCCCATGAAAGTAAGTGAAAAATAAAAGTCTAAGGGCAAAGCAAGTAGAGTTCCTAAAGAAATAGGATTGAAAACATTTATGCTTTCCATGAGGGTATATATGTGTGATAGAAGACTTTTATAAAAGGGAGTAACTTTTCCTACCTACAATGTATTAATAATAATAATAGCACTGAGTCTGTCCAGCATGGAAAGACAAGAGCATTGAACTAGAACTTAGAAGAACTACATAGTAGGCCGGGCATGTTGGCTCACACCTGTAATCCTAGCACTTTGGGAGGCCGAGACAGGTGAATCACCTGAGGTCAGGAGTTGGAGATCAGCCTGGCCAACATGGCAAAACCCTATCTCTACTAAAAATACAAAAAAATTAGCTGGGTGCAGTGGCATGTGCCTGTAATGCCAGCTACTCAGGAGGCTGAGGCAGGAGAATCACTTGAACCCGGGAGGAGGAGGTTGCAGTGAGCCAAGATCGCACCACTGCACTCAAGCCTGGACATCAAAGCATGACTCCATCTCAAAAAAAAGAAGAAGAAGAAAAAAAAAAAAAAAGAGAAAAAGAACTACATAGTACTACCAGAATGACTGTCTTGGCCATGCCTCTATATGTCTCCATTTATCATTCCCTTATCTGAAAATGTGGGTTTCAAGTATAAAAGCTGCCTAAGACTCCTTTCACTTAAAAAAAAAAAAAAAAAAAAAAAAAAAAAAAAAAAGATGGTGGAGATAGGGTGAGGAACAAAGCGGTATAAACTATGCCAAGAGTTCTTCTATGTATTTCTAAGAATCACTTTATACAATTACATAGAGATCTTGATTGACTGTAAATGTGGTCTACCCGTGATTTTTAAGTCTTGTGCATATCATCATTAACTGGAAAGCTTTTAGAATTTGTATTGATGGACCTCACTAGTCAGGATTTCTAATTTAATATATTTTTCTGTCTTTTCCCTCAGCGGATGGTGAACACATTGACATTCACTTGTACCCCAGGACGTAGCATATTTAGGCCCACCAAAGATTTGCAGAACAAGTGAATAATAAGTTCTAAGTTTTATGGGGCAACAACATGTAACATTTGTGGGGGAGAAGGCAAGTGTACGTTTGTCAAAGGAATGTCTAACACACAATGTCTTCAAGAAGTACACGGACGAGATCAAGGGAGAGGCAGAGGGATGAACTATTACCTTAATCTAAAGGTGGACAATTTAGGTCTCTAAGCCATCAAATTTAGGAAACAATGAGTTGTTTTGTTTTTTTTTTTTTTTTGAGACGGAGTCTCGCTCTGTCGCCCAGGCTGGAGTGCAGTGGCGCAATCTCGGCTCACTGCAAGCTCCGCCTCCCGGGTTCACGCCATTCTCCTGCCTCAGCCTCTCCGAGTAGCTGGGACTACAGGCGCCCGCCACCACGCCCGGCTAATTTTTTGTATTTTTAGTAGAGACAGGGTTTCACCGTGGTCTCGAATGAGTTGTTTTTTAATGCATGCAAGTGCAATTCAGATAGCTCGATGAATTAATGCCAGACAGGAAAAGATGCTAAGTTAATACAAGGTCTTGAATGTCACTCCAGAGACTAACATGTTTGCTCAGGGCTTTCAATTTTAAAAAACAATTTTGGTTATAAAATGCTATTTTTCTAATAAAATGTTGCAAAGATGTTTCGTGCATAAATCATATTTCTAAATAAGCATAGTGATGCTGAAGTAAGGCTTAGGTCCCCAGAGCTCTACAGATGTGGGGAGCTAGCCCAGCCTTTAAGATCCTTTTATCAAGTAAACACAGAGCCCCACCAAAAGCACCATGAAGCACAGTAGAAGAATTACGTTTTTCGGAGTTCTTATAGTATATCTGAGAGTATCTCTATATTATCTATGTATCTAAAGTGTTTTGATGTCATTACTTTTTAAAAATCTAACCAGAAGGCATCAGTGAAACCTTTCACATAACTACGTCACGACAGCCATATAACTCCTCCAGTTTGAGAGATTAAAAAGTGAAAATAATGTCCATTTACTTATCTTCTACAGTTGACTGCTTCTGTATCATTATTTGGTAACATTTTCATTTGTTTATTTGTTGTGGTTTTTTTCCTTCAACTTTTATTTTAAGTTCAGGGGTACATGTGCAGAATGTGCAGGTTTGTTACATAGGTAAATCTGTGCCACAGTGGTGTGCTGCAAAGATCATCCCACCACCTAGCTATTAAGCCCAGCATCTCTTACCTATTCTCCCTGATGGTCTCCCTACCCCCATCCCCCACACAAGCCCCAGTGTGTGTTGTTCTCCCGCCATATGTTCTCATCATTCAGCTCCTACTTACGAGCAAGAACATGCAGTGTTTGTTTTTCTGTTCCTGTGTTAGTTTGCTGAGAATAATGGCTTTCAGCTCCATCCAAGTCCTTGCAAAGGACGTGATTTCATTCTTTTTATGGCTACGAAGTATTCCATGGTGTATATGTACCACATTTTCTTTATCCAGCCTATCACTGATGGGCATTTAGGTTGATTCCATGTCTTTGCTATTGTGAATAGCACTGTAATGAACATACAGGTGCATGTATATTTATAATACAATGATTTATATTCCTTTGTATACACCCAATAATGGAATTGCTGGATCAAATGATATTTTTGCCTCTGGGTTTTTGAAAAATTGCCACACTTTCCTCCACAATGGTTGAACTAATTTACACTCCCACCAACAGTATAAAAGTGGTCCATTTTCTGCACAACCTCACCAGCATCTTTGGTTTTTTCACTTTTTAATAATAGCCATTCTGACTTCCATGAGATGGTATCTTATTTTGGTTTTTATTTGCATTTCTCTAATGATTAGTGATGTTGAGCTTTTTTCATATGCCTGTTGGCTGCATGTATGTCTTCTTTTGAGAAGTGCCTATTCATATCCTTTGCCCACTTTTTAATGTTGTTTGTTTGTTTCTTGTAAATTTCTTTAAGTTCCTTATACATTCTAGATACTAGACTTTCGTCACATGGATAGATTGCAAAAATTTTCTTCCATTGTGTGGATTGTCTGTTCACTCTGATGATAGTTTCTTTTGCTGTGCAGAAGCTCTTTCATTTAATTAGATCGCATTTGTAAATTTTTCTTTCGCTGCAATGGTTTTTGCCATTTTCATCGTGAAATCTTTGCCTGTGCCTATGTCCTGAATGGTATTGCTTAGATTTTCTTCTAGAGTTTTTATAGTTTTGGGTTTTACGTTTAAGTCTTTAATCCATCTTGAGTCGATTTTCATATATGGTGTAAGGAAGGGGTGCAGTTTCAATTTTCTGCATATGGCTAGCCAGTTTTCCCAGCACCGTTTATTAAATAGGGAATCCTTTCCCCATTGCTTGTTTTGGTCAGGTTTTTCAAAGATCAGATGAATATAGGTGTGTGGTTTTATTGCTCTATGTGTCTGTTCTTATACCAGCACCATGCTGTTTTGGTTACTGTAGCCTTATAGCATAATTTGAAGTCAGGTAGTGTGATGCCTTCATCTTTGTTCTGTTTGCTTAGGATTCTCTTGGCTATCCGGGCTCTTTTCTGGTTCTATATGCATTTAAAATAGTTTTTTCTAATTCTTTGAAGAATGCTAATGTTAGTTTGATGGGAACAGCATTGAATCTATAAATTACTTTGTGCAGTATGGCCTTTTTCACAATATTGATTCTTCCTATCCATGAATATGGAATGTTTCTCCATTTGTTTGTGTCATCTCTGATTTCTTTGAGCAGTTCTTTGTAGTCCTCCTTGAAGAGGTCCTTCACTTCCCTTGTTAGCTGTATTCTTAGGTATTTTATTCTTTTTGTAGCAATTATGAATGGGAGTTAATTCATGATTTGGGTCTCTGCCTGTGTGGTGTTGCTATATAGGAGGGCTAGTGATTTTTGCATGTTGATTTTGTAACCTGAGACTTTACTGAAGTTGCTTATCAGCTTAAGAAGCTTTTGAGCAGAGATGATGAAGATTTTTAGATATAGGATCATGTCATCTGCTAACAAAGATAATTTGAATTCCTCTCTTCCTATTTGAATAACCTTTATTTCTTTCTCCTGTCTGATTTCCCTGGCCAGAACTTCCAATACCATGTTGAATAGGAGTGGTGAGAGAGGGCATCTTTGTTTTATGCTTGTTTTCAAGGGGAATACTTCCAGCTTTTTCCCATTTAGTATGATGTTGGTTGTGGGCTTGTCATATACGGCCCTTATTTTGAGGTATGTGCCTTCAATAGCTAGTTTATGGAGAGTTCGTAGCATGAGGGGATGTTGAATTTTATCAGAAGCCTTTTCTGCATCTATTGAGATAATCTTGTAGTTTTTGTCTTTAGTTCTGTTTATGTGATGAATCACATTTATTGATTTGCATATATTGAACCAAACTTGCATACTGGGGATGAAGCCAACTTCGTTGTAGTGGATAAGGAAAGCACAATTTTTAAAGCAACATCTTGTGTGGGCACGAAAATATTATATGTTCATTTTAATATTTTCTAACAGCATGGAAAATCACACAAAATGCAAATAATCCCAGGGTTTGCACTTAGGATGTAAAATTTCTGTGTATGAAGTTGATATATTTTCAACCACGTATTCAATAAGAATTTTATAAAACCAATCCTTTAGATTTAACAATTAAATATCTGTTTTAAGCCTGTACTTCTGAAAACTATTTTTGCAAATATATTGAATCAAATTGACTGTTAATTCATATATGGTGCTACAAGACTAATTAAACATACACATAGTATTCATATGACTCCACACAGAAGAATTTACTATAGAAATGTATGTATTATCATGTGTTGGTCTCCAGTCATCACCTTACACACTGCTGTTATGCTTTCTCTGGCAAAGATAAAATATTCGATAATTTTTACGAACCAATAATTCTCAACTTCCATGTGTTTGTGGATCACCTGCAGATTGTGTAAATGTAGATTCTGTTTCACTAGGTCTGGGAGGAGACCTGAATTCTTCATTTCTTACAAGCTCCCAGGTGATTCAGAAACTCTGGCTTACAGACTGCTGTTAGAATAGGAAGTAGCTAAACAATATATGAGATGACATTCAAGATGACAGCCTCATAGCCTGTTCCTCATCTAAAACAATACCTCTTCTTTGTTTCTTCCACAGTTTGCCCTTGTGATTCTGAAATGAAAAAAATAACTTGAGGGATTCAAAGGTAAATATGAGCAGATAGAAAACAGAATCAACAAACTCAAAGATAGGACAATTGAAATTATCATGTCTGAGGAACAGAAATTTTAAAGATATAATAATAATGAAGAATATCTAAAGAACCTATGGAAAACTACAGAGCAATATGCCTAATTAATATTTGATATGGCTTGGCTCTGTGTCTCCATCCAAATCTCATGTCAAATTGTAATCCTCATGTGTTGAAGGAGGGGTATGGTGGGAGGTGATTGGATCATGGCGATGGATTTCCTCCATGTTGTTCTCACGATCATGAGTCCTCACAAGATCTGATGCTTTAAAAGTGTGGCACTTCTTTGCTTGCTCACTCTCTTTTTCTCCTGCTCCACTATGGTAAGACATGCTTGCTTTCCCTTTGCCTTCCACCATGATTGTAAGTTTCCTGGTGCCTCATAACCACTCTTCCCGTATGGCTGGTGGAACGGAGAGTTCCTCTTTTTTTTCATAAATTACCCAGTCTCAGGTAGTTCTTTATAGCAGTGTGAGCAATATTGATGCAAAAATTCTCAGTGAAATACTAGCAAAACAAATTCAACAGCATATTAAAAGAATTATACACCACGGCCAAAGTGGGAACTATTCTTAGTATGCAAAGATTGTTCAACATACAAAAAGCAATCAACGTAATACACCATATTAACAGAATAATGAAAACAAACAGTCATCTCCATTGGTGCAGAAAAAGTATTTAACAACGTTCAATGCCCTTCCATGGTGAAAATAAAAAGCTTTTCACGAGTATTTACTCAACATACTAGCACTGAAATGAAACTACCACAATGTAATAAAAGTCAAATATAAAAAACCCCACAGAAAAATCATATTCAATTTCAGACTAAATGGTGAAAGACTGAAAAATTAGGAACAAGGCCAGGAAGCTTGCTTTTGTCACATATATTCATCATAGTACTGGAAGTCCTAGACAGAGCAAGAAGGCCAGCAAAATAAAAGGCTTAATACTGGAAAGGAAGAAATGACATTATATATGTTCACACATAAGATCTTATGTATAGTTCATGCTTGGGACCACTGAACCTCTATAGAGGGGTAATTAGTGTCATATGACAGCTATGGGTGCTGTACAATTTGTGTGCTGAATATATATTAATCTCCTTCTAATTAAACCAAATTTTGGTTTTATTTCTTGCAAATATAAATAATATCTATTTAGTTTACATAGGTGAAAAGTTCTGATTAAAATAAGTAGGAACATAATATTAGCAGAAAGTCTCCACAACTGGAGGGAGAGATCTAAAAAATAAAATTTTATAAAAGTAATTACCTAAAATCTTCAATTATGAAATATTAAAGAGTTTTAAAAATCATAAATGGTGTTACATTGGGAATAAGATTTTTTAAATCCAAATTCCACCATTATGATAATTTGAAATCATTTAAAGCATTGGCACTATGGTTAATCATACGCAAGTAAATATAATGCAGCTTTAGAGTGTAACAGGTTATATCCAAAAATGAAATGAGAAGGATTTCTATCATTGGTACTTTTGATAGGAGAGTCAAATAATTTCTTCCAAATACCTTTTTTTCATTTTTTAAATAATTTCAAGTTTTATTTTTCATTCAGGTGGTACATGTGCAGGTTTGTTGCCTAGCTACACATGTTGTGTGATGCTGAGGTTTGAGATACAATTGATCCTATCACCCAGGCACTGAGCATAGTACCAAATAGCTAATTTTTCATTCCTTGCCCCACTCCCTTCCTCCCTTCTTTAGTAGTCCCCAGTGTCTATTGTTCCCATCTTTACGTCCATGAGTACCCAATGTTGAGCTCTCACTTATAAGTGATAACATGTGGTATTTAGTTTTCTGTTTTGTGGTACTTCACTTAGGATAATGGTCTCCAACTGCATCCATGTTGCTGCAAAAAAAACCAGATTTCATTCTTTTTTTTGTCTGCATAGTATTCCATCATGTACATGTATTGATGAGCATGAAGGCTGATTTCATGTCTTTGCTACTGTGAATAGTGCTGTGATGAACATATGACTACGTGTGTCTTTTTGCCAGAATGATTTATTTTCTTTTGGATATATATTCCATAATGGGATTGCTGGGTTGAGTTATAGTTCTGTTTTAAGTTCTATGAGAAATCTCCAAACTACTTCGCACACTGGCTGAACTAATTTACATTCCCACCAACAGTGTGTAAGCATTCCTTTTTCACCACAGCCTTGCTAGCATCTGTTGTTTTTCGACTTTTTGGTAATAGCCAAATAACATTTGTATTACAGAATTCCTTTTTCACTTGCTTCACATTTATTTTATTCTCCATGTACATACATAGTTATAAAAAATGTCTTGATGAAGAGGAATAAAGACTTCACCTAACAAGAAACCAGAGATGCAGCAATTTGGTTTAAAACAAAAAGCCTAAGATTTAGACTAAAAAAGTTGAGATTGTTCCACAAGTTGCTAGCTGTACAAACCTGGCCGATACTCTTAATCTCTCCAAGCCTACAACCCATCACTTATAACTAAATAGGATTCTCTATCTAGTTCTAAAGTCACAGGGTTAAATAAACCATGAGGATTAAGTGATATAAAATGTGAAAACATATAGAGACTAGCTCAGTGTCTTGCTTGGGGTGCTCCCAGAGTGGGTCAGATACAAGGATTTGAGGGCAATAATTTATTTAGGAAATTATTTCAGGAAGTCCTAGCAGAAGAAATGAGAGAGGCAAAGAAGAAAGCCAATTAAGGGGCATCATAAAGCAAGTTACCACTGTGGAAAACTAGAGTTTAATCCTTCTGGTAAACTCTAAGAGACAGTGTACAATACATCCCTCTGATGTTTAAAAAGCTGAAGTATTTATCTTTGCCTGTTACTAGTTGAGAGCTGCTTCTGGGAGCATTAACTGTGCAGTGCTTCTAGCTTGCCCTATGTGTAGGCTGAGCAATCTTCCATAGACAGAAAAGAGCCCTTAGGCAGAGAGTCACAGGGATCAACGTAAGCAGCCTTGTACTTATAATGATGAGTGCCTAGCAGATATGAATGGGCCAATTATGGCATTTGCTACACTCGTAAGCACTCAAAATGCAAGTCAGTTTCTTCCCACACTTCTCCCTCCACTTCGTGAAGCTATTTCAAAATGTGTTTTTCAACCATTCTACAATTTTTATTAAGTATCTACGAACTGAAATCAGTACAAGTTTTATACTACATAGTTTTATAAGACATAGTCTCCTAGAGAAAAATATTACGGAAAGCTTCATGTCATTACTACAGTCTTTAAATAAAGTCCCCCAGAACGCATCCTCTACCTAGAATTATTGCTATTCTTCTAGCTGGTAAAATCCTCCTCATCTATTTATCTCTTTCACCTTAACTAACTAATTTAAACTTTTGTAACCACAACATTTCATGGTCATTAACCATCACCTTATTAAATCTAATAGATATTTGACAGTACATGTCACCATTTAGAAATAACATCTTCTTGAAATTGTTTCTATACTTGACTCACAACTCTTCTTGCAGCTTTCCTATGTCCCTGGTTTCTCCTTCAGCCTATTTCTCAAGACTCTATTCTTTTCTGAGATCCTTTAATTATTAGGTAATTCAAGGTTTTTCTCAGGGTCCTCTTTCCCTGAAAGTCAATACTACCTGCTCACACATGCCCATGACTTCAATTGTTCCGTTCATGATTTCCAAACTGGTGGAGACTGTACAGATGGCTTCTCAGAGCTATAGATATACACTCATTTCATTATCAAGCAGGTTTATGTAGATGTCACTCAAGGCAAACAAATTCAACTTCAATTTGTCAAAATTTTACCCATCATGTTAGTCAAAGCCTGTTCCTATAGAGGCCATCCCAGTAAAAATTACACTGTTCTTTTGGGTGTTTTCTCTTGGGTTTGTGGAGGTAAAATTGTTCAGGCAAGGACCTGCTATGAGGAGAGCGCTAAGTAAGAGCTTATCAGACACCTATGTGCTTGACCATGTCATCACAAAACTAGCATAATTACCTCATATGGTTTCAAGTACTGCCTTTCACATACAATATCAACTGCATCTAACATCCAGGTTCCAGTCTAGTGATGCTAACTTACTCTGTTGTCCCCAGGCTATAACATGGGAAGCATATGTAATCTCATTGCATCTAGGCAATTATAACCATTGTGCTCATGTATGCAATTGTTATGGTTTGCATCACAATGTGTAGAGAAGTATGACCTTGACAGCAAGTTACAACATTCTACAAACTGATCAGGCACTAGGAAGTCTGTTCCTTGTTCTCCAGCAAACAGCAAGTTACTATGGAATGGTTAAAGACTGGTGGTAATTCTTTCTACCTGATTGTAACAGCATTGAATTTGTAGTTTAACAACTATACAACTAATACTATAACAACTAAACACAGCCTCATTTTCAATAACTGCCAAGGATGTGGAAGAACACACACACACACACACACACACACACACACACAGAGAGAAAGAAAGAGAAAGAGAGAGAGAGAGAGAGAGAGAGAAGATAAATCAAAACCAAAATTTCTCCCTCAAGTTGGCAGACAAACCAATATTTAAAAAATACCTGAAGGAATCTAAAGCTAAATAAGGAATGCGACAACAGCCATTAGAATAGGAACTTATTGCAGATAAATTAATATTATAGAATAATTTTAGTCAGATGTTATTTGCTTAAAATAGATCATTTAGAATACTCAAAGACAGACATAGCAAAAATATTCATAAATGAGAAAATTTGGGAACAAAAATAGGGATAAATGAAACACTACACAAATTTAAATTAACCACTTAGCAATCAGAGAAATAAAAATATTAAAATATAAAATATAAATAATTCAAAAGATAAGATAAACTCTATGCTAAGTATAGCCATAGAGACAATTCATGAACACAGTATTGAGGAATTTAATCTAAACACAGCATAGTAAGGCAGTGAAGGATATATACATATGTATACACACAGAGACAGAGACAAATAAATAGTGGAGTTATTTGAAGTACAGTGAAAGGTCAGACTGGTTCGATGATTGGAAATTACTATTTGGAAATTGAATACAGTAAATTTGCAAAGAGAAGGGAATGGAAGATACACACAGAGATTGGTGACTGAGTCAGGTATCCCACTTTTCTAGTTCTTGTGATACCTAACTGGTTTGCCATTCCTGCCCTGTGAGTCTTTGTATCCTTAAAATAAAACCTCACTTTTATTGCACTGGTTTAAGTGGGTCTCTTATTCTTGGTACCCAAAGAACAGTGACTAGAACATGCAGCAAGGTTGATATTAGAAAATCTACCCTTCAATCTGTCTTATTGGCTAAGAGTGCAAGCTAATTTATAGTTGACAAAGAATGGCTTATTTATAGCACAACCTCATGAAACTTGATTAAACTGGCTTTTTATCTGTACATATACTATACTACAGAATATCTGAAAATACATAGTTCTTTCCTACAGGCATTGTAATTTCTTTCTCCTTTGAATTTCAGTTAAAACTCTCTAATGTGCTTGCATTATAGGTTGGTTTCTTCTTATATGTAGGTATTTTTCTGCCACGTCATTGTTTTTATTTGATTGCTTTTATTTTGATATTCCAAACATCCTATTTACCAATTCTTCATACTTGTGATATTGTTAAGATGCATTTTAATATATTTCAGAAAGTGTATATAGACATACGTACATCACTATTTCCTGTCTGTTTCCTTGTTAATTTCTCCAAAAGTGACATGAAACCCTTTAACAACAGATTTTCTTCTGTCCTACCTAGCGTTCTTCGTATTAGCTATTTCCCTCTCTTTCCTCCTCGAATTTCAGGTAAACACTGCCAGTGACCTGCCCAAAACATTTTTCCCTGATTTTGCAAGCTGTGCTATATTCCTTGCTTATGAGTCTTAAAACCATAAACCAAGACCACAAATAATGAAATGCTGCTTCAATTATTGGCTTTTCGAATTTCTTTCTCTCCTTAAACCATGATCTTAAACTGAAAAACAAAATAGAGGAAACTCTTCTGCTCCTTTAGTATTTTCCCTGGACTTCATAATCATAAATGAGTTATTTTTATGTTGTGATTTACTACTATGAAACTGAGGGAAAGCAGGTACTATTATAGAGGATTGGTGAGTTTTAATGGACCCTATATTACATCTCCATCCAGGAAAATAGCATACCATTTTAGTAAACATAATGTTTATTACACAATAAGTAATATTTATTAAATAACAAGTAATGTTTATTCAGTCCATTCCTTGTAGAGAGCCTCTATTAATGCATCCCTCTTCCTAAGATACTAACAACTTTCGTTGAACTATTTTGCCTATAAACCATCCTCATCATTCTGTTAAAAATATTAAGTTGTATACCTTCAAATAATTTGGAATCAGCATCCAGGAATGTAATTTCATAGCTTTTCCATAACTTCTTGCCTTGATCTATTTTTCCATACCAGTTGTCATCTCCTAATGTTCTATATTATTAATGCATGATTATTATTATTTTCTGTATCCTCTTGTTAAAATTCAAGGTCCACAAAAACTGTAATTTTTATGTGTTTTATCTCATTGATATATGTATTTCAAGCATCTAAGATACATCTAGGGCATGCTAGGGGTTTAATATACATTTTTTTAAATGAATTAATGAACAAATAAATAAAATAATGCGGTGGTACATAGTTTCCTTTCCTTTTCTCTTTCTCCTGTATATTATCTCATCCTATTTGACAAACTCTAGTCCTGAGTTTGCTTTTTGCATTTTTCACGTCCCCATTTTCTAGATGAAAATAGTAACGTAGGCTTATCTAACACACACATAAGTTTTAACACTCTCCAAACCCTTGATTCTCCTATTTATGGCTACCTTATTATGGATTATTTTCTGTCATCCTCTCAAGTAAGCTAGAGTATCCAGATAGCAGCATACCTCAAACATTTTCAGAAAACTTTTCCATCTAGAAAGGTGAACTTGCATGTAAAGAACTTACTGATGACCATATCAATGAGACAGATACATAGCATACATATTATTTTGACCTCTAGGACAATTTTTGTTGTTGTTGTTGTGTGTGTGTTTTTTTTTCTTTGCCAGAAACTGAACTGTAGTGCTCTGTGTTTCCAATCACCTCCAAAATGCCCAATACAAAATATTATTTTTTGTTCTATTCACTGGAACTGGTAGGATTTTAGTATTTAAGCCTTCATGACTACAGTACTAAAATAAATGGTCCTATAAAGAACTGAAAGAATAAGTTATCTCTAGGTTCTTAGCTCATTGCCAAGAGAGACTTGGAATCAAAGAAAACACAGCCTGAGACTTGCATATCCTTAAGGACTCAACAGCTGAGATGAGATTCCAGATTCCGCTGCTCCTGACTCTTTTGGTGGATCCCTAGACCATGCTTCATGGCATGATAGAAATAGGAATTAACTTTTAT
Organism: Hylobates moloch; assembly: GCF_009828535.3. NCBI lineage: Eukaryota > Metazoa > Chordata > Mammalia > Primates > Hylobatidae > Hylobates > Hylobates moloch. The sequence goes on along the minus strand of NW_026652290.1, from coordinate 83,866,660 downwards.
CTATAGGGAAATAATATTTTTATAGCTGTTCACAATCTTCCCTGTAACACTGCCAATTTTACAAATGTTGTTGGCAACAGAAACATAAGTTGCACTGCCTCATAATAATCCTAAATACAGCACAATAAAAACAAACACCCATGCCCTGTTCTTTACAGAGATTATTATTTCTTGATTCAAACTGGCATAGGCTAATATTTTTATTGGTTAGATTTATGTTCTTCCCCTTGTCTGCCTGCTTGCTTGCCTCTTGTGAGCACATAAGAACATCTATCCTCATGACCATCAGAGCATTAATAACATTGCCGGTATGACCCCAAAGGAGCATCCAGCTGTAACATCTGCTTCCCTGTCTATTCTCATACTTATTTAATTGCAAATCTCCCCCAACACACACACATCTTTAACGAGTATCTCCCGAAGAGTAAACACACTAAGTATGTGCACGTGCCACTGATGAGTAAGAATTCTCCCATTTAAGAACCATCTCAGTTTTCAAAGATGTTTTCAAATATTAGCCTTAGTGAGTATATTATGTATGGTAATGCTATTTATAGGACCATTTCACCCATTATGAAGCTAGGAACATGTCTATTAACACCTAAGCAATTTACCTTCTGAGATATCAGATGAGGCATGTAAATAAAGTCTGGAGCCAAACTGTCTGGGTTCAGGGTATGATGCTGAAACTTACTAGTCTTATGATCGGCAGGTAGGTTACTGAAACTCACGATATCTTCAGCTTCATAGACTAATTTATAAAAATGGTTGTGGGGATTAGCTATATTATTATCTGTAAAGATCTTGACAACAGCTCTGATGCTATTTTCAATACTAGGCCTTGACTGATCCAGTGTCCTAGAAATATGGCAATGGTGACATATAGTACTCCTCTAGTTCTTCTTCTCTCCAAGCCTTAGGAAACTCCAACTGCCTTTGTCCTTATTCTAGCTCTGGGGAATTAGAAATGCTAAATGAATCAGCAAAGGCCAGGAAGGAACCTAATTTATTTTTAATATTAATTTGTAAAAGTTAAAAGTTAGAGTTTATGATGCAGCAAAAGTTTTACAATGGTCATTTCTAAAACCTGAAAGACAGTAAATCATTTTTCTATATGGAAGAAAAATACATAGAAATATAGGGCTTAACTATTATAGGGCTTAACTATTTTTACATATGAAAGTCAAGTTGATATTTTTAAAAACAGTAATGTGGCAGGAGCAGAGCTTTTCTATGGATCTATTTGGAACAATACCTTCCTTTTCGTTTAGGCCGTTGCCTAGAAAGATGGAGCCCAAGCAAGCACTCAGTGGGTTTTGCAAGACAACCATTTAATACACAGATATGTGATGCCAACAGGGTGGAGGATTTACCTAGAGATTTTTTTTTTAATTCCAAAGAAATTTTCAAGCTTCTTTCTCAAAACTACCTGATTGACAAAGTTTTACTGAATATATTTTGTAAAAAAGAGTTTCTTTCTTTAGACTCCATTCACAGCCTTTTGACATGAAAATAACATATGAATAGCTTCTGTTTTTTTTTTAAACAAGACTTCTGTTATAAAAATGGTATGTGCTTAATACTAAAAAATGAAATCATGCATGACAGGACAATCAAGAGAAGAAAGCTTAAAGAAGCCAAAATCAAATCACCCTGAAGGAAGCGCGGTTAGCGTTTGGTGTCCATGGCCTCAGACATGCCCATATGCCTAAAAACAAAGCCAAAAATATGAGAAAGAAGAAAGAAAAAGGGTAGAAAAACAGACTGTGAAATCATTTTTATAAGATATATTAACTTATTTCTCTCATGTTTAGATGAAGAAATTAAACTATCCCCACGACACAAGTTTATGTATGTAACAAGCCTGCACTTGTACCCTTGAACTTAAAATAAGAGTTAAATTAAAAAATAAAACAATAAAAAAAACAAAGCTGCTGTAAACAAACAAAAAAAAGAAACTAGAATTTGGGGTAAATTTTAGATAATATTTCTTTACCATAGACATATTATTTGCTGAAATATTGATCAAATCACCCTGGAGGTAGTGCTGTTAGCATTTGGTGTAGATGGTCTCAGACACGCCCATACACCTAGGGACAAAGTCAAGAATAAGAGAAAGAAGAAAGAAAAAGGGTAGAAAAGCAGATTCAGACTACGACATTATTTTATGAGATATTAACTTATTTCTCTCATGTTTAGATGAAGAAAATAAACTACCCCATGACACAAGCTTACTTATGTAACAAACCTGCACTTGTACTGCTGAACTTAAAAGTTAAATTAAAAAATTAAAAAATAAACAAAGCTGCTGTAAACAGATAAAAAAAGAAATGAAACTAACATTTGTGGTAATTTTTAGATAATATTTCTTTACTATACATATTATTTTCTGAAATATTGGTCAAGAGTCATAAAAATTAATAAAATCAAAATATTGGAATCATTAAAAAACTGGTTCTCCATTTCTATGAGTTAAATACTTAGCCCCCAACTCTTTTCCTCAAAGTTCCTCTTGTCCTGTGCATTTTGTAGAGATTCAGATCTGTTTTTATGCTGCATTTTATCATCCAGTAGTTTTATTAGTTTTAAAAATGGCTGGACTTTTTCTATAATGTATTTAAGAATGTATTTTGCTTCCTTTCCAGATGATCAGCAGCTGGCAGAGTATGATCTTCTTGGGCCATCCTTGTAGACGTTACTCCAGAAATCTATTATATAGGCCTCTAGAATTGTGGATTATAGTGAAGAAGACTGAGACCAGCTTGATTTTTCCTCATATGTGATTTTCTCTTCTACCTGAGTGCATGTTTTATTTCATTCCTGAGATTCAGAGACAAGGGGCCTTATAACAACCTTTACCAAAGAATCTCCAGCATCCCTCTTAGCTTTGCAGCTCTGTTCTCACCTTTACTTCTCCTTTGTTTCTGTAATTTCATTTATGTAATATTTCTCTTTTTTCTACAAGTCTTCTGCTCCTTTTCAGCTTGTTGTTGTTGTTCCTATTTGAAGCATAGTAACGAGTTCAAATCACTTGCTTGATTTGCACATATATGAGATAATGAGTATTCACTGGACTGTATTTAGTGTTTCTGAATGTAATCTTGTGTTTCCTGTTTACTTCACACTATTGGCACTTCTAGGTGAAAAGGTGCTATGAGAGGCAAGGGATAAATAAACATTAGAAGCCAGTACTTACTGTACAAAACCAGAGTCACTTGAATAATTATCAGAAACACGCGTTACGTAAAATGAGCTCAGTTTGAAGAGCGTCTCTTCTTCAGCAAACCCTCCCCACAACATAATTTCTGTGATTTTGAAAATTCCTCCATGGTTATCTCCAAGGGTTCTTTCCCAGTTCACCACAAAAGGAAAATTGATCTTTTCCTCTCATTCATCCAGCTCAGTACTTTTACCCCTGCTATTCTCTAAGAATAATTCATTTTCATAGAAGAGATGCCAGTTCAGGTCATCCGTAATTTGGGAGCTCAGCAATAGGCTGAATAGAATAGTCAATGACAGAGGCATTTGAGCTTCCAAAGGCTTTATATAAAATAATAGTTTTCTTAGAAAAAGAAACAAGTCCATCTTCTTTTTATTTACCTACTATTATTTCCCATTTTCTTCAGACAAAAGCAGTTTTATTTTTTAACATGCAGTCATTCTTAAAACAGGAAATTGCAGAAGTTATAGGTCAAATTTAGAGGCTCTATTCACAAAACAGGCAAACAACATATTATGGGACCCTTATAAAAATTTAATTCTCTACTCAGCATATGCTTATGGATTGCTAAATATTTATGGTGCACACACACACACACACACACGGAGTCCCCATCAATGACCTAAATGTGACACAAATAATAATACAAGAATATCTGTGATAAGAGTCAAAGTAAAGCACAGATGCAATTCTCTAAGAGCTTCAACAAGAGCCCACTTTTGTTTACAAGGAATCATAAAAGGCTTCATCAAAGACTTGACAGATGGAGAGAGGAAGACAGAATCAGAGACTAACAGAAGCAAAGACCTAGAGGCAGGCTATTGCAATGGATGTACACCCACTCTCCCAGGAAATATTCTATTTGATGATAGCTGTGACCCCTTAAAGTTCTTGTTGGTACAGCAATTACACACACATCAGTAGTTTTACAAGTCTTGCTGGTAACAAATAATACGAAGTTGAATTGCAGTTGCTATATTTTACCATGTCACTGATTTAGAGGAGAAGGTCAAGATCAGCCATGGACTACACATATAGAAGAGGCAAGTGTATGTTCAGAGATCCTCCAGTCACTCATTTTTTATGAGCACCACACAACATATTCTTGTCTATAATCCTAGACTTTAAGGTTATTTTCCAGCAATTTCATACGCCATCTCACCTCCCAGACACCCAATGTCCCAAAATATGGTTGATCTCCATCAAGGGGCTCCCTCTATAATTTTGCTATGTCCCAAAGCTACTTTTTAAGCACTATGTAACTTCATTATTTCTGTGTTCCTAGAGCCTGAAAGACAGTAAATACTCCAATAAATACCTGTTGAGTGAATAAAAAATTAATAGATTGATTGGCAGCCCATATGGCAAATAGAAAAGAAATTATCATGTCCATTTTATAGATAAGGTTTCAGAGAAAAAGCAGGATTAAATGGATTACCCAATATCATAAAGTCAACCCTTCTGATTATCTAACTTTCCATGAGGCATGAGGCATGGCTTTTACCCAAATAATGATTAAATAAGCCCGGGGTGGAGGTAGGTTACAGATAATGTTTGATAGGGAGGGCTTCTTTGTTATCAAGATTCCAGTTCCTCCCCACTGTACACAGACTGCACCCTCCTCCATGTGTCAATTTCATCCTGGGGTTTGGTTTCTCCATTGAAGCAAAAATGGGCTGTAATAGTTTTATTTTATATTTATATAAACACAAGGCCACCCTGAAATGGAGGGCTTCTCTACTTCAGAGTATCAAGCAAAAGTCCTTGGCTTCACACTCATCAAAACTATTTAGGTTATATACCCTGCTGGAATCAATCCCTGTGGCGAGGGAGTTGAACTAGGCAATTCATTGTCCACCAGGATGTACACATCATGGGGTACATGTGTGGAGGTAACTAACCAGGGTGAGCAACTCTTCCCAGTTTTCCTGCTGCTTAAACAGCTTTAGCACTGACAGTTCTATGTCCTAGGAAACCCCTCATCTGGGGAAACTCCTCAGTCTCAGGCAAACCAATATGTTTGGTCACCATAAAACCACTATCATAGACATGAAAATCAGCTGTCCCTCAAACCCATTCTCAGGTCTAGCTATTGGGAAGTTGGTTTAAATAAATGAATACATATATTAATGAAAATATATATATTTCTACTTTTTCACAATATACATCCTTCACAGAAACCATTGAGTTTTTTCCTATGTAAAATTTCAAGCTCTGTAAAGAATTTTGTTTTTTTTAAATCTCTCTTAAATGTGCAATTTATAGTCTTCGTGATTTCCAATATTATTTGACAGAATTTTCTGTTCTATCAGTGGTATTCCTAACCCTTCTTTAGAGTCAGAGGTTTTCGATAGTCATCTCCCAAAACATGAGATCCTATAGAGGGTGTTGGTACATTTCAAAGCTTCAGAGATGCTTTCTAAGCTACTCCTCAAATCTTTAGTGAGGTGAGAGCAAGAATAATCTGTCTCCTGAGAAGAATCAGTTTTTACCTGTAAGAAAGAAAGAAGGCCTTTAATAACAATTTTATTTAGAGCAATGTGTTTTATTATTTTTTGTTCATATTGATGTATGGCAGATAACATCCTGGTTAGTTTCTTAATACCTTTCAGTTTATTCTTCATACTCTTTGCAAATATTTAACTAGTACCCCAATGGATTTATAAAACAACAAGTTTTACAATAACTTTAACTCCTATTATCTATTTGGCTTTCACTGTGTCTAAATTTGTGATAGACTCAGAATTTGCACAACTTTGTCAAAACAACAAATAATGTCAGTGTAAATGTTAAGCTATTTGGTTATTATAGTGTAAAACAGAAAGGAATAATTTAGTATATTTGACAGCTTTCACTCGTTAATTTTAAGGATGGTTTGTAGAATCTCTAGGAAGTCCTGTTATAAAGGAAGATTTTAGGGTCCTGACCTAGACTTTTAAACTGAATAGCTTAGAGTGGTGAAGATCGTGCCATCTGCTTTGAACAAAGATCCAGAAACTAATTGATCATCAAAATCACCTTTAATGCATTTTAAAATGCAGATAACAGGCCCTAGCTCCAGAGACTCAGATTCTAAAATTTGTAGAAAGACCAGGAAATCTACAGTTTTGAAAGAGTCTGAAACCAAGCTAGTGAAATACCACCATAGTAGAAGCTTGAATTAAATTCGTTTAGTAAACAAACAGTGGGCAACGTAAGACAGTTGGCTGCTTATGGAATCTCAGTGTGGCATATTGTGAAAAAAATAGCAAAAAATATTGCCTTTAGAATATAGTTAGAAAAATGTTATCAATGAGTGTTAATATGATGAGTGGCATGGCAGCTTCTTTTGCAATACATTTTTGTCAGAGTAGATTATTTCTCCTCGAAGCCCAAAGTCATTGGAAGTAAATCCCATTATAACACAGGGTTTGTTTTCCCCCTGGTACATATCGGCCAAGGACATTTTCTGGTCAAGAATTCATGCAGTAGCTTTGCTATATCCACACAGGAAATGGCTGTGACCTTTCTGGCCCATAAGGTTATATATTTTGACAGGCGGCACAGAGCCAATCCCTCCAACCACACAGCACAGACGACCGCACGCTGTTCTCCTGAGGCATGCTGTTACTCATGTTGTTTAATCACATTCAGCAGGTCTGGAGCTGAACATCGTTCAGAATATCAGAAAGGCAGAAATGCTATGTTGCTGATTCAATGGAAATTGCCAGCAAGAAGTAATGTTCATAGCTGCCTGGTTATTTAATGTATCTGAAATCACTTCTAGAAATGTCATCCCTTTCTGTCTCTGTCACCTTCCACCACATCCAACTCCAGCCCAAATATTTTATTTGTCAAAAACTAAGAGACTCATATTAAAAAATTAGATGCCTTCTCTGGTCCACATTAAATACATAAAAGTGAATCACAGTCCCTAACTTCAGAAGCTTATAGTCTTACAGTCTTACTTGGAGTACCAACACTAATTTATTTCATATAGATGATGACTGTAGCCTCCAGATGCCACTGGCTTCTTTATTTACTAATATTATCTCTTTTTTCCCAATGTCAGAGACAAAGCATCTCTCCTTCACCAGAATCTCTCTTTCTGTCTTTCTACCTAACACACAAACACACACACACACACACACACACACAAAACCTACTTGTAATTGTCTCATAAATTACGGTAGTTCAGCTACAATCCTGATGATTCAGAGAGTGATATTGAGGGACCACATCACAGATTGAAAAAATTCTCACTTTCTCAAATTGTCCCCCTTATTATCTCTGTCCTCTCTTTCTCTCCCACTCCCTCTTTATTTTTCAGGAACAATAGAAGTTCATTTCCTGATCAAAGCCATTTAGTTAGACACGGGTTCTATCAAATTTCAACCTCTTCTCTAAGTTACTTATAAAAATATTTGTTCGAAAAAAATACAGTTTTCTTCCCGGGAAAATCTAGTAAATAAAATTTATTCACTTTCTATTTATGAAACACATTGAAAAACATGAGAATGTGCTTAAGTGATAAACTGTGAAGTAGAATGAAAGTGTGATGTAGTGTTAAGAGACTGAAAAGAAGAGAGATGGCTGGAGTATTTAAGGATTTGATGAAGTGCCCTTCCAATGGGGTCCTGAGCACTTTGTGATTCAAGAAATCAAGACTTATATTATACAATAACTGTAGGTTTACTTGGTTTTCTCTCCATTGAAATATATGTTCATTGAGGACAGACTCTGCCTAAAGAGTATTTTATATCACCAGCAATCGTAAACTTTATATGTAGTATAAGCATCATTTCTGGCACTTGCCCATTCGGAGTGTCATAAAGTACCTAGGTTTCTCATATTAAAGCATAGTTGCTCTCTTATTTACATTTTTTCTTTTTTTTTCTTTTGTTTCTTTGTCTGAGTTTCTTACCCCATTTTCTACCAAACAAGGCATTATATATTGCATAGGCCTATTAAATCAAGTGCAAATATTTGAAAAAATACTTAGAAAAAGGTACTAGGGTCCTAAAACATAGACCTTCTTGGGGTGATTTGCAAAAGCATTAGAACTGAAACAATTTCAGTAATGACAGTAAGATTACAATATTGTGGAGTGTTGTGAATGTTCACTGCAGCACTATTTACAATAGCAAAGACATGGAATCAACCTATATGCCTATCAATGACAGATTGGTTAAAGAAAATGTGGTTCATATGCACCATGGAATATTATGCAGCCATAATAAAAGAATGAGACCATGTCTTTTTCAGGAACATGGATGTAGCTGAAGGCTATCATTCTTAGTAAACTAACGCAGGAACAGAAAACCAAATACTGCATGGTCTCACCTATAAGTGGGAGCTAAATGATAGGAACTTATGAACACAAAAAAGGAAACAACAGACACAGGGGTCTACTTGAGCAGGGAAGGTGAGAGGAGAGACAGGAGCAGAAGAGATAAAAAAAAAAAAAAAAAAAAAGATAAAGATGGTCAGAAATTAGAAACAGGCATGTGATGGTGACCTGACCATTGAGACTCAAGGGGGAGCCTACTAGGGAATCCCAGGTAGGTTCTCCTCACTTCAAAAAACAAAACAAAAAGATATTCTATTTCTTTCTCTGGTAGTTGTCAAGCATAAAAGTGCTACCTGAAACCGCTGAAGTCAAAACATTCTGATTGTTACACTTTGTATTAGTCCATTCTCCCACTGCTATAAAGAAAAACCGAAAACTGGTTAATTTATAAAGAAAAGAGGCTTAATTGGCTCATGGTTCTTCAGGCTGTACAGGAAGCCTCGTGGCATCTGCTTCTGAGGAGGCCTCAGGGAGGTTTTACTTATGGCAGAAGACAAAGCGGGAGCAGATGCCTTACATGGTGGGAGCAGGAGCAAGAAAGTGAGAGGAGGTGCTATGCACTTTTAAACAACCAGATCTCATGAGAACTCTATCACTATACCATACCAAGGGGGGTGTTGCTAAACTATTCAGGAGAACTCTGCCCCCATGATCCAATCACCTCCTACCAGGACCCACCTCCAATGCTGGGGATTGCAATTTGATGTGAGATTTGGGTGAGGACACAGATCCAAACCATATCATACCTCTTATATAGAAACACTTTGGACTAAAAACTGCTAGGCTACAAACCAATCTTGATGTGTTCAATCACCCTTTTAAATGAACAAGATGCTCCTAAGGCAATGTGCACAGTGTTAGCCATGGTGATGAAGAGATCTGGGTTTTATTTACCAGTAATATGACCTTGAGTGAATATTTTAGTCATTTTGACCATCAGTTTTCTCATCTGTAAATAATGAATACTAATATTCATGAGATATGCTTTGTAGAGTTATTGTGGTAATCACATGCATTAATGTTTCACTTTGCTACTTAATTCGTTAATTAAAATATACTTCATGAAATTCTGCAATAGACAAATATTCTGCTGGGAGCTCAGAGAAGATTGATGAATAAAATAAAGAGAATCTCTGCTTTCATATTGCTTATCATCTAGTTCAAGCAAATTTCTCCACATGTTGCAATGCCCTGAATACATAAAAATATGTCTTTGTATGTATTTTGTATCCATTTTATTCACCTAAATATATGTGACTATAAAATACATAATACACACACATATGTGTATATGTGTGTGTGTATATATATCTATTATATATATATATATATATGCACTTGCCAGATGGAAAGCATTATTTTGGGTGATGGGAATTTTAAACAAAAACATGCAGGTCCCATTAAGGATTACTCCATTTATATTTATATTATACATAACTTAAGAATCCCTTCAATGACAAGAAGCTAAATAATGGATGAACAGAAATTTAGTAATAATGACATTTAATTATTACATCAAGAAGCCCACATGTAGGCTTAATAGTGTCAACAAAGGCATAACTCTTTTTCTTTTTCCAGAGCTGATGCCTGTGAAACCTAATATTATGCAGTTCCTAGTCTATAAACTTTCATATTTATATATCTTCAATTTTTGTGTTTATGTTTGGATGTTTTATCTAAATGGATTTAACATAAGTTAAACAGAAATCTAATTTACAACCACTCTAGATTTAACTCCTATTGTCTTAAGATTTAATAGCAGACTCCTGAAGGACCTATCCATGGTGCTGGTTGGATGAAGCAGTTACAACATGACGGTACATCCACTCAGTTGGTAGGGTGCATCTTAGAGATGATCTCGGGAGTGGAGATGCATGTAATCTAAATCCATGAGAGCTCAATATCAAAAACAAAACCGTTTTGCATTTCGTGGACATTTATAGGTTTTTTAAAAAATATTTTACATTTCATTTTACCTGCAAAATGTTTCTATGAGGCCAAATTTCCTCATTTTATGAGTGAGATAACTGAAACAGAGTTTTCTGAATATCATTTCCAAAAATATACAATATAGTGTCAGTAGAATACTATATTAATTATAGAGATGAGGGAATTTCTTAGCAGCCCAAGATTGCAACCATATTTGGTCAGCTTGGAAGTTAGCATTTAAGGAGTTGAGATAACAAGTATTTTTCAGAATTATAGAGCCATAAAATGAAGTATGATGCATCCATTCAAAAGGAGTTTTACCCAAATACTAAAATGGCAAGAGATAGCTCATAAAAAGGCAAGTTTTTAAAAAATAGAAAACATAGCCCAACACACTCTATTAATTCATATCTGTGAATGCCTATAATATAGACAAATATACCAAAGACTAAAAATATAATCACCAAAATGTTAAAAGTGATCATCTCTGAGTAGGATTATGAGAAAGTCTTTTTTTCCTTTTTTGTGTGTATTTTCCAATTTTTCCATACTGAAAAATATTTGTTTATACAAATGACCTTTATAAAATAAAAATGAGTGGCATCATGAGGCAAAAATTAAGCAAGTCTCATTATTACCATATATGCCAATGCAATGTCTTGCTTCATCTCATCTTTGATTGTATCTTCAAAGTGGGACTCTTACCCTTCAGAAAACTCCTAGAACAAGGAACATGTACCTCCGTTTTGTTTATAGTTTAGCTGGAAAATATTACACGTAGGCCTCTTCTTTGTTCTCTAGCTCTCAGGTTTCACTAGATTTGCCAAAGATTTTAAGCCAGTAAGCAAAATATGTCCATTGGCCAAGGCAATGCTCTGTGTTTCTACATGAGGAAAGACTATTAGAAATGACAGATTTCCAAACCATTTCTGAGAATATAGTTATTTCTTCCTGACTCAAAATTGCTACTATTGAAAATAAAATCAAAGTATGCTGTACAAAACAGACATGCCAACAATGTCTCTCAGAAAAAACCTCATTCTTGGGAAATTTAGAAGACTCACTCTTCAGTGATATCATAGTTGTTAGTTTAAAAAAAATCTATGATTAACATTTCCTCTGAATAGTCTTTCTTTATTTAAAGATATGGTTTAATAGTCTTATCTAGTTTTCATTGTAAAATAATCATACAAAATATTCTTTTTATTTTAAGATCCACAGGAAACAAATGTAGTTTCTCTAACAAAGTTAGGAGGTGATATAAATCATAGAAAATTAAATACATATGCAAACAGAGCAGGTGGCTATAATGGAAATAGACATGAACATTGACCTTCATTCCTATAATAGCTTTGGCTGAGCTAGCACTTTTCTGCACTGTACAAGGTCTTCACATGTGTGATTCTTATGAATCACTCCAATTTGGAATGAGTGCATGGCAGCTGTTCTCTTTATTTTACATGCAGGAAAACCCCACAGAGAAGCACCAAAAGGCTGTCCATTTTTTCCAGTGTCAAGTAAAAGTCAATAGCCTAGAGATGTGTAAAGAGACCCACCTATTTATAGCTAGATATACCTAGATTTCAAATTTACTTTCTGTTAACAATGGCCTTAAAAGGAATGGTTTTCTAATAGACATAAATTTTGTATTTAAGTGAAAGAAAATACTATAGCTCTGCAAGTCACCAAAATAAAATAATTAATGATGTGAGTTTCTTTGCAGAAAATAGCAAGAGCCTGAATAAACATCTAAAACGGGAACCTCACTAGGTGCCTTAGCAGTGCATACTAGAACTGTATTTAGTGATGGAATGGCAACAAATACATTTCTATGCCAAGTAGAAAGATGCCCCTGCTTTTTTCTCATATGTTTTATGCCACTAACAGGATAATAGGATGTGCAGGCTTGAGGTTTATCTTGTAGCATTTGGGACTAAAAATTCGTATTTCTGATGATCTTAGGGAAAGTAAAGCCTCATATAAGGGGTTATTTTCTTGACTATTCTAAAAATTTTGATTAGTTTATCTTTGTGAGAATTATTAAGGCAAATAAAAGAAAAATTATCTTTTATTTAAACTAGCAAAAATAACAAGTTATGAGTTTTGAGATCATTAAATCAATATTTTGTCAAAAAATGTGTAGTTAATTAGAATTAAAACTTACCTAAAGCCCTCAAATATACAGCATGTCCAACATCTATAGCCTTCTTTGCAGAAACATGATACCACTGTCTTGGTGCTTTTTTCCCTCATTGGCTGTCACAGATTTCAGAGATCCATTAACAAATAATGTGGCCATTTACCTTCAAAGAAATCCTGCATTTTAAATGCTTTATAATTCTTTTAAAGGAAAATAGTTTATTTATAAAATCCCTCAAGTTTACACTGGGCTTATCCTGATGCCGGTGTAGCCACATGGACATAATTTTTTTTTTTTTTTTTTTTTTTTGAGACGGAGTCTCACTCTGTCGCCCAGGGAGGAGTGCAGTGGCGCAATCTCGGCTCACTGCAAGCTCCGCCTCCCGGGTTCACGCCATTCTCCTGCCTCAGTCTCTCCGAGTAGCTGGGACTACAGGCGCCCGCCACCACGCCCGGCTAATTTTTTTGTATTTTTAGTAGAGACGGGGTTTCATCATGTTAGCCAGGATGGTCTCAATCTCCTGACCTCGTGATCCGCCCGCCTCGGCCTCCCAAAGTGCTGGGATTACAAGCGTGGGCCACCGCGCCCGGCCGGCATAATTTTTTAACCAAATGAAATCTACAGTCTCAGACTAAGCAACACTAAATACCATATACACATGTTTTCTAATTATTGTTTCATGAAAAATTTATTACGACAATTGCTTAATACTGATATGTAGTTTTAATGTAGAGTTTAAAGTTTGAACTCTGTATAATCATATTAGTTAATAGCTATGGGATTTCAAAATAGTCTATCTTATATTGAAATGTAAAAAAATTTAAACTTTCTATCCTATGCTGAAGTGCAACCTACGTATGGCAATTGATTCCATCTCCTCACCTCTACCACCAGAACCACCACTAAAATCAACAGGAGTAGAAGTTTTCCTTAAATATCTTCTATGGCATTCACTAACATTGGGATGATGCCCATTATAGCCATTCACTTCTGTGATGCCAGAAATTTCAATTTAATTTGCCAAAGAAAATTGGCCTTCCAGAAATAAGTAGAGGGATTTTTAAAAATATTTTTATTGTTAAAGTTAGATTCAGTGTAAAACCTTTTATCAAAAACAAAAAAACATTATAGGGCAAAATTTTGCATTATTAGCCATGAGGAATGTCATTGTTTATCTCCTATGATTCAAATATATTATGATTTCTGCAATGGGAACTATCAAATAAAAGACCAAACTAAATGAGAGGAAAGCTTCTACCCCTTTTTTGCAAGGCTAAAGTAATCATGTTAGATTTAAAAGGGCAAAGTAAAGAAGATAAAAGGCAAACAGTGAATTGTTTGACACAATGAATATATAGCTGATTCCATGCCACTTCACGAAAATGCCACCATACTAAGGAGGTTTACTATTTTCTTCAATAAATGAAGCACATGCCAAAAAGCCAAATGCTACTGTTATTCCCATTCAACGATGGCCAGCAAATCCCACATACATAACATATATCATACATTTTAAAGATATATCTACATCTTCTCAACACTCACCATGGTTTTATTAGTGGCCTAAAAGTTAGTAAGCCAAGGCAAAACAAAAAATTAGGGAAGGTCAGATGGAAGAAAGAACTGAAGGAAATAAACTGATTTTTGAAACATCACCCATTAAATACTCTAAGAAGAAAAAGAAGCATGTGAAATCTTGGAAGAACTTCCTTATCCAAAATTCAAGCCTAAGGATAAATGCCTGCGACCAGCTATTTTACTTTGACTTGAGCTACAGTTTTAGATCAATATGGCCAGTTACTTGTTCAGCTCTGCTCAATTACATTGCATATGAAATAACAAAGTTAAATATCAAACAAGGATTTTTTTGTCCTCCTCCAGTAAAACAATATCACACTAACTACATGATCTAAACATCCATAGTAAACAAATGTAACTTTATGGAGGGAAGAAAACTCCTTAAGCATCTCTTCCTGCTCCCCCATCTGCACGTTGTGTATTAGGAATCAGAAAAAAATTCACACCTCTGAATTTGAGTCATAAGCAGATTGCTACAAAAAATGTGTCGCATCACTGGCTTCAGGAAGAACTTTAAATTCCTGGGGCAAAATATAGCACTTCTGTCAGCTTCAAATACCTCATATCTGCATGTTAATTTCAAAGGGTTCAAGGAGGCTTTGCCAGCTCCATGTAACTAATCCTCCCGGTTGGACAACTGTCATAGCTGAATTTTTCATTTACAGTCCAGAGGGGTTAGCTGACTTGAGGAAGAGAAGATCAGGCTTCCTACTCTGTTCAGTTCCTGAACTAGGGGCACCTGGGCACAGGAGTCAGGTGCACTCTGTGGAGATCAGGCAATGTTTTAAATCGCGGATGTTTGCCATTATACCTCTACCAACCGCCTTCTACCCTACTCCCACGCTGTGACACTCATCGACCTATCAAACAACAGTCTTACTTTTCAGTCTCAAACACTCTCAAAGTTCCAGTTCCCGTCTTTGAGGGGAAAAGAGTCTTGTGTAATAAATGTACAGTATAAGCAAAGAAGATGAAGAACAAAAAACTCCATGTGAGAAAGAATAGCAATTTTGGATCTCTCTCCCATCCTCTCTTCTCAGGACTCTGACCCATTCTAATTCTCCAACTTTACTGCCATCCATGCCTTCATAGTTGTAATCACTGTCTCAATCATTCTGGACCGTTATTTTTTAAAAACGGACCTCAAATTTTGCAGTTTTGCAAACTAAACTATTAAAAGTGTGTCATGAGAATAGGCTTTTTAAAAATAAACACAGACTTCTGTTTTATAAGTTGTTAATGACCAGAAAATGACTTAGTGGGAATGATAGACCAGCTACAGCTTATCTGTTCCCTTTCCTAGAGCCAATATTGTTGGGGTGACATTGAAAATCTCTTTTTATAATTAATTTTTATTTCAATTGCTTTCCTTTTCACTTAATGGAGGGGCTGCAGTAGAATAAAGATAACCTTCCAAGAGAAAGGTGTTTAGTAAGTGTGAAATGGAAGCTTCATCTTTCCCTGAGGGCAGGAAAACATAGCAGATCATCTCACGGAAGATATTATTCCAAGGAAGAACAGAACACTAGCTGGTAAAAGAATGAATGTAGAAAAAGAATAGATAACAATACATAACAGTATTTCTCCCTTCAGGAAAGTTTGAGTTAAGCAACCACTCTCAGACTAAAATAATTTGCTGAATATAATAGCTATTAAGTGGCAGGGTTGGTATTTGAACCTAGAATATCTGAGTCCCAAATTCTATCTCCTTCTGATATGCCACATTGCGTCATTCACAAAACCAATTATCCTCCAAATAACATTCTCATTACTTCACTCATTCACCAACAAATAGTCATCAAGTGCCCTCCAGGCAGTCCATAAGATTTAGGAAGGGGAGTATAAATGACAAAATCAAGGACCAGACACCAAGATTTTATACTTTAGTAGAACTCACAACACAACAGTATGATTGATATTCATACCAGGAGCATTTTCTATTAACTAGACCAAGCTATTGGGCATTCACGGAATGGACTAAACAAATTAAAGAAGCAAGTAGATATTATAGACCCCAAATACTTCATTGATTATAGTTAAATTTTACATACGTTTGACAGAGTTAGTTTCACTCTCTCTCTTTCTTTCTCTCTGGCCCTCTCTCTCAGTGTGATAGTAAGCCCCTGCTGTTGATGGTGCCTCAGCTGGTGCAGTAAGATAGTAAAGTAGTAGCTTGAGAATTGCTTATTAGTGTATTTAGACCAGTTATTTTGAATATATTGGAAAAAGAAAAAAAGAAAGACGAATGAAGCAATGACCTCGAGAAGAGCAGTGACAAAACTTTAATGAGGACAATGACTAAGGCTAGACTTCAGTGCCAGTTAAAAATCACAAATTATAAGCAAATCTGAGAGTATGCTTCTGGAAAAATCCTTGCAGAAGCTACAATAGTAGAACACTTGAAATGTAGACTTTAGACAGCTGCAACACTTTCAGGACCATAATCTATTACAGTATATCCAAGAAGTTTTCTGCCATGGTATGAAATCCTATGTGGATACTGAATTGATATTACATTAATTCACCCATTTAAACAATATTGCTTCTAATAATAAGTTATTAGAACTGAAAGATAAGTCTCCACCTGTAAGTATACCTTTAAAATTATTTTTCCTATACTAAATCTAGAATTGTGATGCCAAGTGTGAAAAGAAGTAATTACTTAAGTAAAACAAGTAGCTTCAGAAAACTGGATGAAATTGTCAATATTAGGTTTTATATTCAGTTAGTAAATGAATCATTCAGGCAAATATTTACTATGGAGAATTCAGGAAACAAAATATGGTTGCAGTCATTATCACATAAGCAAGTTTGTCAGTGAACTTGAAATACAATCTAAACTATGGGGTGTCTGAACACAACCAACTTTTCTGAGAACAGAGGGACATTCTTTGACTATCCAAGGCTAGGAAATCTTCGTGGGTAAGGCTGACCACAAACCTCATCTTAAAGGATGTGAGAAGACAAGAGACGGATGTCCTGGGGAAGGGCTGGCAGTAGTGTGAACATGAATCAACTGGCAAAGACACAGAAGCAGACAGAGATGGTTATGACATTGTGAGACACAGGAAGAAAATGGCATGCCTGGCAGTCTGCACAGGATCAGCTGACAAGTTTACATTAGCTTTCTGAAGACTGAACAACTCTCCCAAACGATGCCACATCAAGGAGAGTATCCTGGCTCCACAATCCACCATAACTGGGATTAGTGCAAACAAGCAAACATGTTCTTTTAATCTGCTTATGGGCCACAGTGCTATAGGCCTAGCAGGAATGCATGTGTGCACATGTGTGTGTATGTGCGTGTATGTGGGGGGTGTGTGTTTGTGTGTGTGTAAGGGGATATAATATTGTGATTTGAAAGAAAGTGGATAAATCAGAGAGCAATCTCTCTTTATAAGAATGTAATAGATGGCCTTTTTTTTTCCAGTTTAAGTCCCAGGCATAAATATCTCTAATTATGTACTGGGAATCTTCTTTGACAAAAATAACATTTTAATAATAACTTCTTTGCCCTAATTATAGACCAAATCTTCTTCAGAATAATTAACCTTGATTATTGATCATGTATAAAAGTGCTATGTTACCGGAAAATAGACTGACTCTGCAAATTTGGCCAAATGTCAGTTATTGAAAAGAGCTCTGTATATGGTGATTTGGTGGATTTTTATTGCAGTTGTATAATGGAGATGTACAAAAGTAAAATTTTCTAGCTTTGGATGGTCACTCACCTAGTGATTTATTAATCAACATAGGGATGATGTGTATATGAAATCATTATTTGAACTACATTTCAAAAATGGCAGCATTATCACCTTAAAAAACAAATCCTGATTCAAAATTTAAACGCAAAAATCTACATTGTTCGGTGCTCTGGTATTTTAAATATTCCAAGGCCTTCTTATATACATTGCTTTCATTTAGTTAGGCATTTTTTGTTTTACCAGTTAAGAAACTGAGGATCAAAATGGTGAAATAAAGTCTCCTATTACCCAGAGTCATAAGTTAAAAAGTAGGAGAACTATGACATAAACCAAAAAAGGTATCCTGATGATAATCTCCCTGCTAGTCTCATGATTCCTCAATGTTTCTCAAAAGCAAACGTCCTTTGAAATATTGTCTAGGCAGATAACAAACATAAAAAATTAAACTTTGATTTGGTCTCTCACAAATATGATGCACATTCATATGAAAATATTCACTGAGTACTTTCTGTGTGCTAAATTGGTGTTTTAGGCATGAGAGATTTTACAATGACAAAAACAATGGTGCTTTTCTTACACAGCTTCTAAGAAAGGAGAAATATTTAAGGCAAAAATAAAATAAATCAGATGGTGTGATACATGCTACAGAAAGTAAAATAATAAATAGACTAAAGAAGACCAGGCACACTAGGTATGGTAGGGTAAGAAGTATTGCAATTTTATATAGGGTAATCAGTATAGACTCCCCTGATCAAGTGATATTTGAAAGAGAACAAAAGGAAATGAGGGACTGAACTAACCAGAATTCTTAGGGAAGAGAACACCATGTTGAAGGAACAATAAGTATAGATCATGTTTGTTGTGTTTGGCCACCACAACAGGCTTGATGTAGCTGGAGTCAAGGCAGCAAGGAGCAGGCTGGTAGGAGATAGATTAAGGAGGTTCAGAGAGCCAGAAAATACGAGGCCTTGAAGGCCACTGTTGACTTTGGCCTTTATTCTGGTTAAGATAGAAAGCTTTTATGAAGCAACAAAATTTGACTTACATGTTAAAGGATCTCTTTTGCTGGTGAATTAAAAAAAAAAACCACAAGGGAAAGTGGCAAGGAAGTAAGCATGGAAATCAGTTTAGAGGGAATTGCAATAATCTAAGAGAGAGATGATGGCTTAGATGAGAGTAGTAGCATTAAAGACAATACAAAATATTCAAATCCTCATGTATTTGAGGCTAGAGCCAGATGTGGGGTATGAAAGAAAGTCTACTCAAGTCTCCTCAAATGCCCCTTTCTCTCCAACCCTTCAGCCTCTCCTTTCATTTCCTCCACCTTAGTATTAGATACGGGATTGTTTCTGGGCTCATTAAGAAAATAAAAACAACTGGAGAAGAATCTCCACAGGCATCTATTGCCACATCTGCTATCTACCTGCTTTGTTACCCATTGAGTCTGCATTCCTTTCTGGGAGTTTGGATGACATCCCAATTTTCCTATCTAAGATATTTGAGCAAATGTAAAAATGGAGTGGGCAAGTGATGAGATAAAAATAATATTAAAGCAATAATTTTGAAATAGGAGAAAAGTTAATAGAAATTTGACTTGGGACGTATGAAGTCTGACATGCCTTACATACAATTAAGTAAGGATGTCACATGGACAGTTAGATACACAGGTTTGACACTTAGGGATAATGTTATGAGTTGGAAATACAAATTTGGGAATAATCAACATATACATAATATTTAAAGCTTGAAAACTGATAAAAATTACCAAGGTTACAGTGTATACCTAAAAGACAGGAAGTATAAGGTGTGGACTGAGAGTATGTCAATATTTAGAAGTCATCAATTTGATGAAAAAAATCACAGAAACAGATAGAAAAGGAAGGACCTGTTAGGTAGACGGGTAACTGAAATAGATTGGTATCTAGAAACAAAGAAATACATATGTCAAATCTTGCTGAAAAACAAGTTCTGATAATTGATTGTTGAGTAGAGTGGAAGTCAATGATAAGCTCTGCAAGAGCAATTTTAATAAAGTGGCAAGGGCAAAAGCCTGATTAAAATAGGCTCAAGAGGGAAGAAATTGGAAACAGCAAATACTGGCATCCAGGATCAAGGATGGGGCAGGAAAAGCTGGAATTTTCAGGTTTGAGAAGACCATTGACAAAACGTTATCTAGAGGAGTGGGATCCAAGAATAAATCAAGACAGCCAGCACTTGCAGCCCACAGTATGGAAAAAGCAAATGAAATGTCTCTTATAAGTCATAAAATGGTCATCTAGAAGAAAGGCATGGGGAATGGAACAGGTAAATAAAATGGGCAGCACCAAGGGCCTACTTGAGAAGAGTGATCATGAACTGAAAGCAAAGTGAGTCAGCATGTTTGGGTTTTATTCTCCAACCTCCACAACTTAATAGATTAGGAAGTATCACACAAGTATGTCACAAGCCAGGATTTGAATGCAAACAGTGGTCAAAAGCCTGTGTTCTTAATCACTATTCCACCGCACCTCACGTGTCCAATTTCATCCTGTGCACAGCAACCCAGTGCCTTTTCTAAGTCTGGTTACTGAATAAGCCTATTCCTTCTCATGCCTCACCTGCCTCACCTCTACTTCCTCCTTTGAATTTCAGGCCCAAATATTTAATGACTCACTAGTCTTCCCTACCAGATCCCTAATTTAAAATTAACCTGACTCAAACAATTATTTATCTCCTCTCCCCAAACCTGCTCCTTTCCTATTCATTACCATATTCTGATATTATAATTAACAGATTCAAAAGTCCAAAAGTTTTCATGGTTAAATTGGATATAACAATGAAAAAAGCAAATAAAAAAGTCACTGGGGTCAAAATTGTAAAGACTACAGACTCATAAAAAATGAATTAAGAGAATATAGAATTTTAAAGCTGCTAAATTATATATATACTATAATACGTAGTATATATTACACACAAACACACACACACACAGTGGCTGTATTCAAGTTGCTAAGTTGGTGGTAATTTGTTATACAGCAATAGAACACTTATAAAGGAGGTATAATAAGGAGCCCTGGTCTCAAAATTTTGGGGGTGGGGGTTATGTATAAGAGTAGCCCCTGGAAGAAAACAAACTGAATCCTCATCTTATTGCCCCCATATCTTGGTTGTGTGACTTTCAAAAGATTACTAACCAGTCTGGGTCTCTACGCCATCACCTATAAAATGATTCTGGTAACATTTAACTATACAATTATTTACTACATGCAATTATTGGAAAGTGACTAGCATTTCATTAGATCTGTCATTTGGTTACATGTATATGTGCAAAGAAAATATTGAGGCAAAATCTAGTGTGGGGGCTGGGGGAAAAAAGAAGTTTTGCCACAGTGAACATCAAGACACAGATAAAGGAAAAAGTTGGTATCAGTTACTGATAGGTACTATCAGCTGACTGTGGGGAAAATCAAATAATTCTAACTCCATATTTTCCTATCTTTCTTTGTTTTTTTTCTGGCCATAATTTTTAAGTCTTATATATGGGATATCAAGGGAAATCTTGCTCTGAAGTCTACTTTATCTGATATCAATGGAGCCTCTTTAGTATTCTTTTTCTTCATATTTTCATAGATTACCTTTTCTTCCACATTTTAACATATCTATGACTTTAGTGGGTTTCTTGTATAAAGCATATAATTTATGTGTTCAGTGTGATGTTTTGATACATGAATATATTGCATATTTATCAAAGCAGGGCAGTTAGCAATTCCATTACCTCAAAACATTTATCATTTCTTTGAAATGAGACCATTTAAATTCTTCTCTTCTAACAATACATTATTGTTAACTATGTGTAGGTAACTATTATTATAGTTATAGGATGACAATTGTTAACTATAAATTTATTTCTCCTAACTGTAATACTGCACATATTGTTCACTCTCCATCATCTCTTTCCCTTATTTTCCCCAGCCTCTGGTTACCCCTATTCTACTCTCTAATTCTATTTATTTAAATTGCACATATGAGTGAGATCATGTGGCATTTATCTTTCTGAGCCTGGTTTATTTCACTTAACATAATCCTGTCCAAGTTCATGTTATAAACACAAAATATTTATTCTTTTTTATAGCTGGATAGTATTCCATTGTGTATATATACCACTTCTTTATCCATTCCTCTGCTGATGAACACTTAGGTTGCTTTGACATACTGATTTCATTTCCTTTGAATATATACCCAGTAATTGGATCATATAATGGTACAATTTTTAAATTTTTTGAGGAACTTTCATACTGTTTCCATAATAGAGATACTAATTTACATTCCACCAACAGTGTGTGAATATCCTTTTCTCCATAGTCTCACCAGCATTTGTTATATTTTGACATTTTAACAATAACCATTCTAACTGAAATAAGGTGTTATCTAATTGTGGTTTTGATTTGTATTTCCCTGATGATTAGTGATATTGAGCATTTTTTCATATATCTGTTGGCCATTTATATGTCTTCTTCTGAGAAGTGGCTATTTAGGTTTTTTGCACATTTTATATTCATTTATTTGTTTTTTATTATTAAGTTATTTGAGTTCCTTATATATTTTTATAGTAACCTCTTATAACATTTATAGTTTGCAAATATATTCTCCTATTCTGTAGGTTGTCTTGTTATGAGAAAAGCTGAGTGTTGGGAGAGAAGCTGAGGCAGGGCTTGCATGTCTGACATAATGTAAAAGAGTCTTGGAACATGTCCAGAGTTCAGGGTCTAAAACCCCTGGTGTCCTTTGGAACACCAAGCTCTGTGCTAAATGGTGGAAGGCTACCCTAATGCACCATAATCTAAGCCCAGGGCATAAAACCCCTAGTGGCTTGGAAAGAATCCAGGGCTCAGGGGGTTAAACCCCTCATGGCCTCTGGAATGTGTCTAGACTTGCTGGCTCCTATGCTCCTTGCTCTCCCAGGATCTATTGTATCTTGAGTTAAAAGAACCTGTTCTGCATTATCGCAAGTAGCAGAGCATATGCTAAACCATCACAGTTGTAAATCATGTGCTTAATGCAACTCTCCCTTTCGACTCCCACATTCTCACCACCTATTTCTTTGTTTGATCACCAGTAAATAGTCTGGGCTTCCAGAGCTCAGGGCCTTTGCAGCCTCCATACTTGCATTGGCCCCCTGACCCCACTTACTCTCTCAAACTGTCTTTTCTCATTCCTTTGATTCCATAGGACTTTGTCACCCCCATGACCTGGTGTCTGATCACCCCAACATTGTCTCTTTACTTTGTTGACTGTTTTCTTTGACATCTTTGAAACTTTTGTATCTGGAAATGTGTACTAGCTATTTTATCAAGCTCTTCACTACCCTTTCAATCTTCTAGGAAGACAGCCTTTCAATCTGGTGACATGCTTCGAAGCATGTTTCCTTGGACCATGAGGAAAAGGAATATCTATGGAAATAAAGCATACACACATACATATTTAATATCTATGAAGGATATTTGTGTATTATTTATCCATGTATGTATAAATTATATATATATACACACACAAATTTTGGATATATATATAAATTGTACATATATAAATTATATATGCACACATAGATTCCAATATCTATGTGTATATATAATTACAATATATATTATTAATTTATATATATATATATATATCTCATTTACCTTCATAAACTAGAAAATACCAAGCCATCTTACAATTTGAGCTGGCTAAGATCATCTTATTTAAAAAAATAAAATCCTAAAACCAAGCAACTTCTAAGTTTTCTGGTTCATACCTCTTCCCTCAGATAGGCAGATATCCCAATAATCTAACCAAAAGCCTGATTATGTTATCTTTCAAATTCTTCAGGGAAGAGATTTCATAGTCTCTTTTGTAGCACCTTCTGGGATTTATTTTCTCACTTATGGGTTTAAGAGTTTATACTTTAGCTTCATATCTTGGCTAAAGATAAGAAAAAGTGAACTGTAGCATTTTGTCTAAAACATTATGGTCAGAAATAAGAGCATCTGACTTATATTTAGTAGTATTTATAAATATTCACTTTAATGCAAACACCACAGCAACACTGTCCTTGTTCTTTCCCATGCCTGCCACAAAATAGGTGGATCAAGCAGCTATTGTAACAATGTAAAAAAATACTCCCAAACTCACATCACAATTAGTTTGGCTCATCTAATCTGGGCTTGGTTGGTGGCTCTGCTTTAGGCTACTCAAGTAAAGGGGCAGTGGCTACCTGGAGCTTGCTTTGCTAATGACGAATCACTGCTGCACAAAAGGCAAGTCAGATATTGCCACTAAAATGCTGTATAATAAACCACCTAAAAATTCAGTGGCTTAAAATATAAGCATTTTTTTCTTACCTAGTGTGTAGGGATCAGCTGGGTCGGCTTGGACAGCTGCTATTTAAGCTGTGCATTGGCTGGGCTTAGCTTCAGGCTTCAGATAGGGTTCAAATAAGTTGTACATGTCTTCGTGCTCTCTGTGAACCAGCACTAACTGAGGCATATTTTTCTCAGGGCACGTCTCCTAGCAAAAGAACAAACTAAAGCGTGCAG
This sequence comes from Hylobates moloch, assembly GCF_009828535.3. Classification (NCBI taxonomy): domain Eukaryota; kingdom Metazoa; phylum Chordata; class Mammalia; order Primates; family Hylobatidae; genus Hylobates; species Hylobates moloch. The sequence goes on along the minus strand of NW_026652290.1, from coordinate 83,842,206 downwards.
GTACATTTAAACTCTCTGTTCCCATCAAACCAACCAAATAAGTAAAATCAAAGTGAATCACAAGATCAAGCCAAAGTCAATCATGTAAAGAACTATACTCTGGCCGGGCGCGGTGGCTCATGCTTATAATCCCAGCACTTTGGGAGGCCGAGGTGTGCGGATTACGAGGTCAGGAGACTGAGACCATCCTGGCTAACACCGTGAAACTCCGTCTCTACTAAAAATATGAAAAAATTAGCCAGGTGTGGCGATGGGCGCCTGTAGTCCCAACTATTCGGGAGGCTGAGGCAGGAGAATGGTGTGAACTCGGGAGGCAGAGCTTGCAGTGAGCCGAGATTGCACCACTGCAATCCAGCCTGGGCGACAGAGCAAGACTCCATCTCAAAAAAAAAAAAATATATATACTCTGCCCCAAAGATGAGGCTGAGAGAATATTTGCTAAACAACGTACCAATATATTAGAGTAGGCACTTGTATATTTGTTGTTGAAGGTAATAATCACAACAGATAACACACATCATTTATTGATCATTTATCAGAGCCAAGCACTGGGCTAAGACACTTGTCATTTAATTTGATTCTGAAAAGACCCCTTTGAGAAAATGCTATAATTGTCCACAGTGTACGTATAAGGAAATTGAGATACAGGGGATCTAAGTCATTTCCCAATTACATGCAGGTTCTAAGCATCCAAGATGATATTTGGACCCAGATGGTCTCACTCTAGAACACAGTGTACAAACCACTAGGATGATAACATTGTGCTGATTTAGATATCTCCACAACCAGACTGAGCAATAATACCTTCTGACTGGACAAGTTTTGAGTCTTTACTCCCTAATACATCTTTGGGGTTGTAGGTAAATATGGAACATATATACTTCAAATCTTCAGGGAAATATACCACACTCCCATTAATTGGATTTTTCTGGCTTCGTGTCTACTTGGACCCAGGTTTCGCATCCAACTTTTGTTTAGCTCATTCACCAAATGGCTGATCTCTAAATATCCATTTATCAGCTAATATTCTGCTTGTTCTGGTCAGTGATTATGACCCACAAATATCACCCACTATGAATTAGGATGTGCAGTTCAATCAATTATTTATCTGCCCTCCTAACAGTATCAACAAATCCGCAGTAACAGGACAACGTTGTAAGAGAAGAGAAAGATCCTGACGAAGGTAGAAAGTGTAGACCACAGAACGGCAGAGATACTGATGAGGTTATTTTTTCTACACTGGAGAAGAAAAAGGTAAAATTCAAAAAAGTTGTTTAACTCATCCAGTGTGGCTCAGATGACAAGTTGCACAATCAAGCCTCACTCTTGGGTTTATCTGATTCCTAAAATGATCCTTCATGTAATATTCTGGATAGCCTTCCATAAAAGCCATAATCCCACCTGACTGTAGCAAACCTCAAATCTAAAAAAGCTCATACATCCTATATTCGAGTGACAGAGGACTTCTCTAAATTCATATTCTTTCTACAGGAAAGCATCCAGAACACCCTGCCCATTAATGTTTCTAATTTATTATTTACACTTCATGTTCAAAAATGAACATTTTATCCTGAATTTCTCCTGAATTTCAAGCTCTTCATTAGCTAACTCCATTCCCCTAAACTGATATTAAAGGTGATATGAATCTCAAATGCCTTCCAATTCTGCCTCCCAAAGATCATGTTCTTTCTTCAACAACACTAACGGGTCATGATTTGTTGTTTACTTGACTCTGTCCAGGACCCATATAAAATGACTCAGAACACTGTAGGGCAATTTTGATTGTACTAAGGCAGTTCTTCAAAATAAGTTCAAAAAATATTTTATTAGTCTTTATTTTGATTTTCACAATGATACTTATGTTCTCTCTCTCTCTCCCCATAATTTCCACCCACATATTTGAATGAAACCACCTTTTTCTATGTACGTCTTCTACCTAGTCACTCTAACAATTCCCCATAGCTTCTCCCCCGACCAAAATGTCTACTTTGCCTGTATGGTAAACTCCAGTTAAATAATCCCAAACATCAGCCATGTAGCACCATGAAAATTCTTTTTTTCTTTTACTTAAGTAGTCACACATATCAAAAATCTGTTTCTTTAAATGCAAAGATAGGTCAAAAAACCTATAAACAGTTTACTAGGGGGTGCTACAATCATTCTCTCTTTTTCTATCTCCTAAGAAATAAACAGGAAAACAACCATAAAGAGGGAATCATAATGTGGTATAAATTACACGAGTTTAAATATAAGGGATATGAAGGGCCGGGCGCGGTGGCTCACGCTTGTAATCCCAGCACTTTGGGAGGCCAAGGCGGGTGGATCACGAGGTCAGGAGATCGAGACCACGGTGAAACCCCGTCTCTACTAAAAATACAAAAAAATTAGCTGGGCGTGGTGGCAGGCGCCTGTAGTCCCAGCTACTCGGGAGGCTGAGGCAGGCGAATGGCGTGAACCCGGGAGGCGGAGCTTGCAGTGAGCCGAGATTGCACCACTGCACTCCAGCCTGGGCGACAGAGCGAGACTCCGTCTCAAAAAAATATATATATAAGGGATATGCATTCTGCCAATAAATAGTTAACTATGATTTTGGGAAAATTACATTGATTATTTTGGAGGATCTCCTATTGACTTTACTACGTCGTTAAGTATCTTAGTTGTAATTTTTCTCCTTGCTCACAAATCTATTGTTCTCCAAGTGTTTCCTTTTCCTAGTGCAGGTAAATGGTATTACCACCATCTACTTATTGCCTAAGCCAGAAACCTAGGAATTCTCTTAGCCACCTTCTCTCTTTTTTCTACCATATCCAATTAATTCCCAAGTCCTATCTAATCTACCTTCAAATATATTTAAAATATGTACTCTTTATTCTCCATCAATGGTCAAATCTTAAGCATCAGGCAACAACATTTTAACCTCTGTCCCTACACACACTGCAGACAGAGTATGTTTGTTTGTTATCATGCTTTTTTTTTTTCCTTGTTAACAATTTAAATTTTTTTTTAATTTTTTAAAATTTCAATAGTTTTGGTGGAAGAGGTGGTATTTGGTTGCATGAAAAGGTTCTTTAGTGATTTCTGAGACTTTGGTGCACCCATCACCTGAGAAGTGTAAACTGTACCCAATGTGTAGTCTTTTATCCCTCACCACTCTCCCACCCTTCCCCCTGAGTCACCCAAGTCCATTATCTCATTCTTATGCCTTTGTGTCCTCATAGCTTAGCTACCACCTATAAGTGAGAATGTACAATGTTTGGTTTTCCATTCCTGAGTTACTTTACTTAGAATAGTGGTCTCTAACTCCATCCAGGTTTCTGTGAATGCCATTATTTCATTCTTTTTATGGCTGAGTAGTATTCCATGGTGTGTGTGTGTGTGTGTGTGTGTGTGTGTGTGTATAGATAGATAGATAGATAGATAGATAGATAGATAGATAGATAGAGAGAGATAGAGACAGATATATATCACATTTTATCCACTCATTGGTTGATGGTCATTTAGACTGGTTTCACATTTTTGCAATTGTAAATTGTGCTGCTATAAACATGTGTGTGCAAATGTCTTTTTCATATAGTGACTTCTTTTCCTCTGGGTAGATACCCAGTAGTGGGATTGCTGGATTCAATGGTAGTTCTACTTTTAGTTCTTTGAGGAATCTCCATACTGTTTTCCATATTGTTTGTACTAGTTTACATTCCCACCAGCTGTGTAAAAGTGTTCCCTTTTCACCACATCCACACCAATATCTGTTTTTTTTATTTTTTAATTATGATCATTCTTGCAGGAGTAAGGTGGTATCTCATTGTGGTTTGGATTCACATTTCCCTGATCATTAGTGATGTTGAGCATTTTGCCATGTTTCTTGGCCATTTGTATATCTTCTTTTGAGAATCGTCTATTCATGTCTTTTGCCCACTTTTTAATGGGGTTGTTTTTTCTTGCTGATTTTTTTTAGTTCTCTATAGATTCTACACATTAGTCCTTTGTCAAATGCACATTTTGTGAATATTTTCTCCCACTCTGTGGGTTCTCTGTTTACTCCACTGATTATTTCTTTTGCTGTGGAGAAGCATTTAGTTTAATTAGGTCCCATCTATTTATCTTTGTTTTTATTACATTTGCTTTTGGGTTCTTGTTCATGAACACTTCGACTAAGCCAATGTCTAGAAGAATTTTTCTGATGTTGTCTTCTAGAATTTTATGGTTTCAGGTCTTAGATTTAAGTCTTTGATCCATCTTGAGTTGACTTTTGTATAAGGTGAGAGATGGGAATCATTCTTCTACGTGTGGTTTGCCAATTATCCCAGAACCAGTGAATAGGGTACCCTTTTCCCACTTTATGTTTTTGTTTGCTTTGTCAAAGATCAGTTGGCTGTAAGTATTTGGCTTTATTTCTAGATTTTTTATTCTGTTCCATTGGTCTACACACCTATTTTTATGTCAGTACCATGCTGTTTTGATAACTATAGCTCTGTAGTATAGTTTGGAGTCAGATAGTGTGATGCCTCCAGATTGGTTATTGTTACTTACTCTTGCTTGGGTTATGCAAGCTCTTTTTGAGTTCCATATGAATTTTAGGATCGTTCTTTCTAGTTCTCCAAAGAATGATGATGGTATTTTGATGGGAATTACATTGAATCTGTAGATTTGTGCATTGATTTGTAGATTGCTCTTGGCAGAATCATTTTCACAATATTGATTCTACCAATCCTTGAGCATGGAATGTGTTTCCATTTGTTTGTGTCATCTATGGTTTCTTTCAGCAGTGTTTCGTAATTTTCTTTGCAGAGATCTTTTGTCTCCTTGGTTAGGTATATTTCTAAGTATTTTATTTTATTTTTTGCAGGTATTGTAAAAGGGGTTGAGTTCTTGATTTGATTCTCAGCTTGGTCATCACCGGTGTATAGCAGTGCTACTGATTTGTGTACATTGATTATATATCCTGAAACTTCATTGAACTCATTTATTAGGTCTAAGAGCTTTCTGGATGAGTCTTTAGGGTTTTCTAGGTATACAATCATATCATTGGTGAACAGCAACAGTTTGACTTCCTCTTTATCAATTTGGATGTCCTTTATTTCTTTCTCTTCACAGACAGAATATTGTATCTTGTTGGTAAACTGACTTAATTGTGCCCAACCCTCAACCCTACTCCCACCCTCTCACTTGAAACCCTTTAAAGCCTTCACATTACCTTAGAATGAAGGACAAAATTCTTAAACTGATCTGCAGACTCTATATATACTCCCTCTTCATTCCTGCCCCACTCCAGCCTCAACTCGCAAATCTTTTTTTCACTTTTGTCTCTGCAACCACACCAGCCTTTGTTTTTCTTATTCTTCCTTCCTTCCCTCCTTTCTTCATTTTTCCTTCTTCTCTTTTCCTTTCTCTCTCTTCTTTCTTCCTTTCTTTCTTTCTCATGACTTCTTCCATTTTATGACATTTGTGTATGTTTCCTATGTCTGGAACTATTTTGATCTTTCACCCTTCATTTGTTATATAGCAATAATTTTTAAATTCATCTTTCAATTATTGTATAGCGTCATCCTATAAGAAACAGGTTTTTTGTGTCTCATATTAAGAAAGATAAATACAGTAACATTAAATTATATCCACAAATTATTTGCTTCTCTCCTTTTTAAAAGTTAGAGCCTAATTACATTTCTTCCCCCTTGAACATAGGCTGTGCTTAGTGACTTGTTTCTAACAGATAGAATCTGGTGGAAGTGACATTATGTAACTTACAAGATGAGGCCATAAAATATATTTTAACTTCCTGCTTGCTATCTGTCTTGGATTATTCATTCCAAGGGAAGCCAAGGACTGTATTATGAGGATATTCAAGCAGTTCTCTGGAGACATCAGTGTGTGAAGAACTGAGACTCCTGCCAATAGCCAAGTGAGCAAGCCATGTCTAAACTGGATGATTCAGTCCTAGTCAAGCCTCTCATTAACAACCTCACCAGTTGATATCTTGACTGCTATCTCATGAAAGACCCTGAGCCAGAACCAAGCTAGGGAATCCTCAAATTTCTGGCACACAGAAATTACAAGATAATAAAAATGTGTTGTTTTAGGCTGCTAAGTTTTAAAATACTTTGTTATGCATGTAGATAACTATTGCAGTGTACCTAGCATGTGTGTCATTAAGCATGTTCATAATGTATTCATAATATATTTTGCAAGTATAACTAAATTACTACTGGTATAATTTAACTAATAAATTATCACCCCGCTTACTAGTAAACTCCATGAAGATTATAAACTATATACATTTTTGCTTATCATTTTATCCTTCTTCATCTCCCCCAAGCCAGAGATTATGAAAACATGGGTTTTCAATAAATATGTCTTAATTATATTAATATATCTGAATTAATATGCATCCTAATGCTACTAGGAGAGGCAGAAACCTTCTGGTTATTTAATGAGTGCTATTTAAATGATTGATTTATTCATTATGCAAAATTAGAAAAATAGATATCCTTATGGCAGAATGATTAAAATTTATCTTTCAATGATGCCTTCTGGCAATGAAACAAACCAGTACATCCTTATGAATATCTAAGAAATGATACATTCAGCAATAACCAGAAGCATAAGAACTAACTCAGAATTTTGAAAAAAAATTATATTTTGAGTAACAAAAGCGTTTAAAGAATAGTTGTCATGATGAACTATAGGGTATCAGAAACTTTAAATTCCTAGTTTTATAATAAAGTAACCCAATGAACATGTCGTTGTCCTTTAGAGAAATCACATAGCAACTGTTCACAGATTTTGGTTTCACAATGTGCATTGTGCTATTTAAATTAATATATCCAAGAACCTGCTCTTTAAGCCAATGGCCCAACACATTTATTGTTTTAAAGCAGTACTAGGTTTTACTGCATTTGAAAATTCTGTCATGTACTTTGAAGACGAAAAGTCAGTCTGAAGCAGTACAACTTAATCAGAACAAATTAATAAGAACTCATTAATTTTTATTAATTATATTCACAACTGTCGCTATAAAATTTCTCATTACAATCTTCCTGCTAAGATGTTCAAACTCCTCCTTTAAAACATTACATTCTAGTATTACACTTTCTTCTCATAAGTATTATCATTACATGGCCTCTTCTAAAATATTGCTCCATATCCCATAGAGACTTGGGCACCTGTACTATATCTGTCAATACTTATCTTATCAAAATACTTATTGTATTTCTCTCATTCTTGTTCACTCTCATTATCTCAGGTGAGTTCAAAGCCTCTTTGTCTATTTTATTATTCAATAAATATTTATTGCACTTCTATTTTGTACCTCATCACAGGATTAAAAATTAGAATTGCATCATTCATGGGGTTTCTAATCCAGCAGGAGAAATTGTCCACGAATAAATAAGGATTTTATTGCAACTCTGAAAGGAACATAGTACGAAGGAGAAAAATAAGTTATATCGTGTATATATAGGAGAACCTACCCTAGTATGCTGGTTAGGGACAGCTTCTCTATGAAGTTACATTAAGCCAGGGCTTCTTGACCCTCAGCACTACTGGCATTGTGAGCTATGTTATTCTTTGCTGTGATGGGTGGGGGTGGTCTTGTGCTTTGTGGAATGTTTAGCAGCATCCCTGGCCTCAACCTTGTTTCCAGTAACATCTCTTCTCACAATATAACAACTGAAATTTCTCAGTAAGTCCCAGGGCATGGTTGTTAGGTTTAGCAAATAAACATAAAGAACACAATGAAATTTGAATTTCAGATAAACAACACTTTTTTGTATAAATATGTCCCACATATTTCATAAGACATAATGATGCTTAAAAAGTTATTTGTGCTTATCTGACATTCAAATTTTACTAGATGTTGTGTATTTTACCTGACAGTCCTATCTAGGGAATGAGATTGTCCCCAGTTGAGAACCACTGCATTAAGCACATGTTGATAAGACCTGAGACCTTCAGTCTTCACATACCATTGATCTCCTAAACATCTCTGAATTTTATGTCATCTCTACTTTATCAAGTCAAATTACCCTAAAGTACACCAACTCGAAGCATAAAATATCAAATACTTTTCTCTGACTACCATACCTTATGTTTCAAGTTTTCAAATTTCTTTCCTTTTTTGTGACTTTCACTATTTTGAATTCTTCCTTAGTTCATTAGTGTATTACATACTGGGTTCAAATTCTTCAACCAATACCCTCAATAAGAGAAAAGCAAGCACACTGGCCTTCTCTAGCACCAGTCTCATTTATTCCCTAACCTGGATTAACCCAGTTCGTCATTGTCCTCATTATTTTTGCAGAATGTTGAATAATATAACCAGACCAAACTGATTAGCTCCTTTATGAATCCTGTCATACTTTATTCTTTCACAGTTGAGTCCCCACCTCAACTTCTAAACTTGCCCTCATGACTATTCTAAGCACTCTTCATGTTCCCCACTCTCCCAATTTTTTCCTCCATCTTACCAGACATCTTGCCTTATATATCACAAAGCCTGTCTTTATGAACTCTTCCATGTTCTCCAGACTTTCTCTTAAAGTGGCCATGTTCCTTGATCCATTTGTTTCTTATTTTTTGTTTCCCAAGAATTTAATGCATCACAATTTCTTTCTGATGGTAATTTTCTACCTCATTCCCATTCCTGTAAATGTCTTCTAAGATTTTATCCTGTGCTGAGGATTTTAAAATTCAATCCCAGTTTTGAGCTCTAGACCTGTCTTATTCAACTATTACACATGTTTTCTCAAATGTTCTGTAAGTATCTCAAAATGTCCCAGACAGAATCATTACTTTAACCCTAAAACCTACTTATGTGCCAGTGTTGTCTATCCCAAGATTTGCAATCAAGCCCAACCTGAGAGTCTTCCTAATAGCATCTCTTTCTCATATCTCCTATATTCAGTGAGTCAGTAACTCCTGAATACCTACTTATGTTTAAAATGTCCGTCCCTACCATATCTTTTGCTGCTTTGGACCTTATTCTAGCCCACACAGTGCTTCACAACTCATTCCCACCTACCCCATCCTCTATATTTTCACCATAGCCTGTAGGGTGCGTGTGTGTGCATGTGTGTGTGTATGTTTGTGTGTGTGTGCGTGTGCACTTGTGTGTGCAGGACAAGGGTAAAGTTGAGAGACACTGATGACTGCACAGTGGATATAATTTCATGACCCAGATGCTTTGCTGTCTGGTGATACCTGAATTAAAAAACCATGTGTTTCTCAAAATAGGCAGTGCTTCCACCTCCCAACACTGTCAATGTCACCTAGACAGCGTGCACTCAAAATATTTGCTACTGAAAATTTACCCTGTCCTCAACACATTAGCTAACCAGATAATCCTTTTGCCTAAAATAATATCTGAGCCCATTATATATAGTTAAAAGAAAAAATGCCAGTATTATCAGATAAAATGACTCTGGTGAGGAGGGATCATACACTATTTAGCTATTAATCTTTTTAAAAAATTAATTTGAAGTCTAGTTTAAATGGTTTATACTACTGGCAGAGTAGCACTGTTATGTTGATTCCAATATAAATACAACGTTAAAATAGTTTCTCTAAGCCACTCTTTACTCTAGAGATGTTTCCACTTTGCTTTTAAGTATATTTATCACTGAGTCATCAAACGGCATATAAAATTATCATGTATTTCTCCAACCTGAACTGCAGGAACAGTGAAAAATTAAATGCCTTATTGTCATTTTACTCTCAAAAAATTAAAAATACTTTCAGGAAGTTACTTTTTTCTCTTTATTTGAAAGCAATGAAATAGTTTTCTATTTATCTAAAAAGGCCATGACATAACACCAAGAGTGAACCATAACATAAACTATGGACTTGGAGTGGTTATGCTGTATCAGTGTAGGTTTATAAATTATGACAAGTGTACCACTCTGGTGGGGAACATTGATAAAGGTGGAAGCTATGGAGGTGAAGGGTAGGGGAAATGTAAGAAATCTCCATACTTTCCTCTAAATTTTACTGTGAACCTAAAAGTGCTATTCAAAAAATAGTCTTAAAAAAGATTATCACAACTTCACAGTCCACTGTAGTTTGACAAAAGGCAGTCCAGCTCTAATCAACAGTATCTTTCTATTAGCCAAACCTTCTCTATTAGTTGAAAAGGAGCATCTATATTTTTGGGCTCTGTCAATGATAGAAATATTAGATGTCATCAACTTAATGAAATTGTCAAATATTAATATGGCCTTAGGACACGAGAACTTCCCCAACCTAGCAAAACAGGCCAACATGCAACTTAAGGAAATACAGAGAACACCATTAAGATACTCCACAAGAAGATCAACCCCAAAACACATAATCATCAGATTCTCCAAGGTTGAAATGAAGGAAAAGCTGTTAAGGGCAGCCAGAGAGAAAGGCCAGGTCACCTACAAAGGGAAGCCAATCAGACTAACAGTAGACCTCTCTCAGCAGAAGCTCTACAAGTCAGAAGAGATTGGGGGCCAATATTCAACATTCTTAAAGGAAAGAATTTTTGGCTGGGCATGGTGGCTCATGCCTGTAATCCCAGCACTTTGGGCGGCTGAGGTGGGTAGGTCACCAGAGGTCAGGAGTTCAAGATCAGTCTGGGTAACATGGTGAAACCCCGTCTCTACTAAATATACAAAATTAGCTGGGTGTAGTGGCACATGCCTGTAATCCCAGCTACAGGGGAGGCTGAGGCAGGAGAATCACTTGAACCTAGGAGGTGGAGGTTGCAGTGAGCCGGAATCAAGCCACTGCACTCCAGCCTGGGTGACAGAGTGAGACTTGGCCTCAAAAAAAAAAAGAAGAAAAGAATTTTGAACCCAGAATTTCATATCCAGCCAAACTAAGCTACATAAGTGAAGGAGAAATAAAATCCTTTCCAAAAAAGCGAATGCTGAGGAATTTTGTTACCACCAGGCCTGCCCTGCAAGACCTCCTGAAAGAACCACTCACTAAATATGGAAAGGAAAAACTGGTACCAGCCACTGCAAAACACACCAAAATTTGAAGACCAATGACACTACAAAGAAACTGCATCAACTAGTGGGCAAAATAATCAAAAAGCATCATGATGACAGGATAAAATTCACACATAACAATATAACCTTAAATATGAATGGACTAAGTATCCAAATTAAAAGACACAGACTGACAAATTGGATTAAGAGTCAAGACCCATAAGTGTGCTGTATTCAGGAGACCCATTTTATTTGCAAAGACATACACAGGCTCAAAATAAAAGGAGGCAGTGAGTGAGCATGCTACCCGGCCAGGGAAACTGTGCTTTTCCCATGGAACTGGGCAACCCACAGATCCAAAGATCCCACTCACAAACTCACACCAGTGGGGCCTGACATCCCAACCCCAAGAAGAGCAGATTCTTACAGCCTCTCAGCTGGAATCTGCTTAAGCCTACCAAACTCCTAGGGAGAGGCAACGAGCACCAGTTGCAGCTGCCTGCTGTCTAAGCCATCTGACCTCTTTGGGGGACCTGCAGGAACCAGCATTGGGACTCACAACCGCCTAACATGATAAGCTCGCTGGGCAGGGGAAGGGTGGCACCCATTTCTATAGCTCCAGGCTGCACTTCTACCCTGCTGGAGCCAGGGAGGCTGAATGGCTTGGTTCTAAGACTTGTACTCACAGCCCAACATACACCAGCTGTGGCAGTCTGTGGCAAGAGTCCCTCTTCAGGTCTAACCCTGACCCATCCTTTCTCAGTGGGCAGGGCTTCCCCACAGGATCTCCAATAACTCCAGCCAGTCTCAGAAACAGAATTCAGATCTCCCTGGGCCTGAGCCACTAGTGGGAGGAGTGGCCGCAGTCTCTGCAGACCAGCAGACTTAGCCTCTCCTCCTGATAGTTCTCAGGAATCCAGGCAGCCCAGACAAGTGGGCTTCCCCTCAGCAAAACACACCCTTTCCACCAAGGGACAAAGTGCTTCATTAAACGGGTCCCACTCCCTGTGCCACCCAACTGGGTGGGACCCACCAACAAGGGTTGTCAGACACCCTATGCAGGAGTGATCCTATTGGCATCAGGTTGTTGCCCCTCAAAGTCAGAGGTCTCAGAAGAAGGAAAAGGCACCCATCTTTGCTGTTCTCTAGCCTCCTTGAGTGACATCTCTAGGCACAGGAGCAAGTCAGATGAACAGGGGCTGAAGTGAACCCCAGCAAACTGCAATAGCCCTATAGAAGAAGGACCTGACTATTGAAAAAAACAAACAAACAAACAAACAAGCTGAAAGTGACAACAACAGCATCACCACCACCACCAACAAAAGGCCCCACAAAAACCCCACTCAAGGGTCAGCAGCCTCAAAGACCAAAACTAGACAAACTCACGAGAAGAGAAAGAATCAATGAAAAAATGGTGAAAACCCAAAAGGCCAGAGTGCCTCTTCTCCTCCAAATGATTGTAACATCTCTCCATTAAGCCAGGCGCGGTGGCTCACGCTTGTAATCCCAGCACTTTGGGAGGCCGAGGCGGGCGGATCACGAGGTCAGGAGATCGAGACCATCCTGGCTAACATGATGAAACCCCGTCTCTACTAAAAATACAAAAAAATTAGCCGGGCGTGGTGGCGGGCGCCTGTAGTCTCAGCTACTCGGAGAGGCTGAGGCAGGAGAATGGCGTGAACCCGGGAGGCGGAGCTTGCAGTGAGCCGAGATTGCGCCACTGCACTCCAGCCTGGGCGACAGAGCGAGACTCCATCTCAAAAAAAAAAAATCTCTCCATCAAGGACACAGAAATGGACAGAGAATCAGATGGACAAATTGACAGAAGTCAGCTGCAGAAGATGGGTAATAAAAAACTATGATGAGCTAAACGAATATGTTCTAACCCAATGCAAAGAAGCCAACAACCTTGATAAATGATTTTGCTAACTTTTGATAAAAGGTTTTCCTTGATAAGAGGAATTGCTAACTAGAATGACCCACGTGGCTCTCAAGTGGGCTGCAGGACCACACTGCTCTTCTTTCTCTCCATGGGTCACACCAGGCTTCTAGTCAATTTTGATGAGAGATCCTGGATACCTTGGTTGCCAGTGAAGGATTCACACGCCTACTGTGTTTTTTTTTTTTTTTTGGAAGGGAGCCTTGGAACGCCACTGCTTCTAGTCAGCCATCTTGACCTTAGGATGCAAGACTGGTTCAATATACAGAAATCAACCAACGTAATCCACCACATAAACAGAACCAAAGACAAAAATCACTTGATTATCTCAATAGATGTAGAAAAAGGCCTTTGATAAAATTCAACATGACTTCATGTTAAAAACATTCAGTAAACTAGTTATAGATCGAACATATCTCAAAATAATAAGAGGTATTTATGACAAAACCACAGCCAGTATCATATTGAATGAGCAAATGCTGGAAGCAATCCATTTGAAAACACAGGCAAGATAAGGATGCCCTCTCTCCCCACTCCTATTCAACGTAGTATTGGAAGTTCTAGCCAGGGCAATCAGGCAAGAGAAAAATATACAGCGTATTCAAAGAGGAAGACAGGAAGTCAAGTTGTGTCTGTTTGCACATGACATGATTTTATATTTAGAAAATGCCATCATCTCAGCCCAAAAACTTCCTGAACTGATAAACAACTTCAGAAAAGTCTCAGGATACAAAATCAATGTGTAAAATCACAAGCATTCCTTTACACCAACAATAGGCAAGCAGAGAGCCAAATCATGAATGAACTTCCATTCACAATTGCTACAAAGAGAATAAAATACCTAGGAATACAGCTTACAAGGGATGTGAAGGACCTCTTTAAGGAGAACTATAAACCACTGCTCAAGGAAATAAGAAAGGACACAAACAAATGCAAAAACATTCCATGCTCATAGATAGGAAGAATAAATATCGTGAACATGGCCATACTGCCCAAAGTAATTTACAGATTCAATGCTATTCCCATCAAACTACCATTGACATTCTTCACAGAATTAGAAAAGCTATTTTAAATGTCATATGGAATCAAAGAAGACCCCATATAGCCAAGATGATCCTAAGCAAAAATAACAAAGCTAGAGGCATCATGCTACCTGACTTTATACTACAAGGCTACAGTAAGAAAAACGGCATGGCACTGGTGCCAAAACAGACATACAGACCAATGGAGCAGAACAGAGACCTCAGAAATAACACCACATATCTACAACCATCTGATCTTCGATAAACCTGACAAGAACAAGCAATGGGGAAAGGATTCCCTATTCAGTAAATGGTGCCGGAAAAACTGGCTAGTCATATGCAGAAAACTGAAACTGGACCCCTTCCTTACACCTTATACAAAAATTAACTCAAGATGGATTAAAGAGTTACATGTAAAACCCAAGACCATAAAAACCCTAGAAGAAAACCTAGGCAGTACCATTCAGGACATAGGCATGGACAAAGACTTCATGACAAAATGTCAAAAGCAATTGCAACATAAGCCAAAATTGACAAATGGGATCTAATTAAACTAAAGAGCTTCTGCACAGCAAAGAAACTACCATCAGAGTGAACAGGCAACCTACAGAATGGGAGAAAATTTTTGCAAACTACCCATCAGAGAAAGGTCTAATATCCAGAATTTACAAGAAACTTAAACATATTTACAAGAAAAAAACAAGCAACCCCATTAAAAAGTGGTCAAAAAATATGAACAGACACTTCTCAAAAGAAGACATTTATGCAGCCAACAAACATAAGTAAAAAAACTCACCATCACCAATCATCAAAAAAATGCAAATCCAAACCACAATGAGATATCATCCCATGCCTGTCAGAATAGATTATTAAACAGTCAGGAAACAATAGATGCTGGCAAGGCTATGGAGAAATAGGAACACTTTTACACTGTTGGTGGGAATGTGAATTAGTTCAACCATTGTGGAAGCCAGTGTAGTGATTCCTCATGATTCCTCAAGGATCTAGAACCAGAAATACCATTTGACCCAGCAATCCCACTACTGGGTATATACACAAAGGAATATAAATCATTCTACAATAAAGATACATGCACACATATGTTTATTGCAGCACTATTTACAATAGCAAAGACATGGAACCAACCTAAATGCCTATCAATGATAGACTGGATTTAAAAAAATGTGGTACTTATACACCATGAAATCCTATGCAGCCATAAAAAGAATGAGATCAAGTCCTTTTCAAGGACATGGATGAAGGTGGAAGCCACCATCCTCAGCAAACTAACACAGGAACAGAAAACCAAACACCACTTGTTCTCACTCGTAAGTGGGAGTTGAACATTGAGAACACGTGGGCACAGAGAGGGGAACAACACACACCAGGGTCTGTTGGGGATGGGAGATGAGGGGAGGGAACTTAGAGGATGGGTCAGTAGGTACAGCAAACCACCATGGCACACATATACCTATGTAACAAACCTGCACATTATGCATATGTATCCCATTTTTTTAGAAGAAATAAAGAAAAAAAGAATTTTCATATTGATGTGTACATTTTACTTTACAATCACAGAAGCATACATAACAAAGTCAAGTAAATTTGTTTTCAGTTTTACTATTTAATCCAAATAACCATAAAACTATCCAGATAGCCACATTCCATAAAGTTCAAGTGTATTGTTCCATATCACTGTAGACATTTGTGTTGGTTATAGAAAACATACACAGATGGTAGCCTTAAACATATACAGATGGTAGCCTTTTTGAAGATGCATAACCAATTAAAACTCCATCTAAACATTTGTTCTGGTGATTGAGAATTAAACTCTATTTCTTGCCAAAGGTAAAGCAAAATAATCATCTGTTTTTTTCTGGCTGACTAGGATTGTAATTATTTCAAATCACTGCAGAATCAGATGATAAATATAACATAGGGCAGCATCTTTCCAACTTCTTTGTTCATCCTTACCCTTTCTCTTCTATGCTGCATTCACCACTCATCATCAATTTCCTCATTAACTACTCACTTTATACTGAGATAACAGATGGCAAAGAAACCATAGTCCTGGTACTCAAGGTTTAGTCAGTCTTAAAATGGAGATAAGCATATACAACCGAATTCATCTTGCATGCAAATATATGTTAAATTATTTCTATGGAACACATTAATTCAAACATCATATATACAAGAATCAATTCTTAGTCATTTTCTTTTCTCTTTCTTTACTTTTTATATAGGCTAATCTTATACAGTCCCACAGCTTTAATTCAGCCTATATGCTGATAACTGTCGAATACATATCCTGATTCTTCAGATATTATCTATTACCTGTCCCTCCAGATAGTATCATAAAAATATCAATTAATAAGGAAGAACAGAGAAAAAAGAAGGTTGTTGAATGATAAGAGAGAAATGTAAGTGAGGAAACTATATAAAAGAATGGTTTGACAATGGTTAAGGAATATGCATTGGATACTATTATTTCAAATCAAGATGGAGTAAAGTGATAAGATTTATTTTCTTCCCTGAATTAATAAAAAATTTTGACAAAATATGTAAAACAGTTGTCTTGAGACACTGAACATTACATAATGAAGCACAGTGATCCCTGAGAGATGTCGGGAAATGAGCAAGGTAAGGCTTACAAAGATGCACACTTTCTGCTTTGAGAGAATTTCTGGGCTGCAGTACAGAGAAAGGGTACCTCTCAGATACTGTGATTTGAAGAGACAGAACTGAGAATAAGAGGAGACCAAGAAGCTAGAATTTGCAAGAAAAAATGCTGGAGAGGAGACAGGGCCCCCACAAGCATTTGGCATAATAGTGATTGGCACATGGATGTAAAGAAATAACCTGAAAAAGCTGAGGAAACAACCATCTCAAAGGATCGGGAGAGGAGTGGCTAACACTTCACAAATTCGAGAACATTCCCACCAGCCAGAAGAAAAAAACCTGTAATTCAGGGAGACCAGGTAGAGTATTCAGAATGGTCTTGCCTCAGGAGTATGCAGTAATTAGTTCTGAACCAGTGATTCTCAACCAGAGGTGATTTTGAACCCCATGGAACATTTAGAAATGTGTAGAAAAATGTTTGCTTGTCAAACTGAAGGTGGAGGGTGCTATTGGCATTAGACAGGTAGATCTAGGAATCATGCCAAACATCCTATTTGCACAGGACAATGATCTACACTAAAAAATTATCCAACCCCAAATGTCAATAATGCTGAAGTTGAACAACTCTGTCCTAGAATAAGACAGCTCTGTTCCCATCTAACAAATTTTAAATCAAGATTCAAAAGGATCAAACTTTCTTAAAGTAACATAACTGAGCCCCAGAAGAAAGTTCAAATATGAATACAAAAATATCTAGCACTCACAAGTTAATATTACAATATCAGGCATCAAAGAAATTAGCAGGCCTGCAAAGGTGGAGAAAACATTAACTGATAATGAAAAAGAAAAAAAGTATTTAATCAAAGCAACTCAGGTTTAGCAAAGATGTTAGCATTGTCAGACCAAAAACTTTAAAATAAAAGTTACTATAATTCTATTTCACTTGATCAATAGATAAGTATAGAAATATTTTAAATCTCACAAAGATCAAACTTCTCAAGATGAAAACTACAACACATGAGATAAAAAAATATTTGATGCGGCTGGGCGTGGTAGCTCATGCCTGTAATCCCAGCACTTTGGGAGGCCAAGGCAGGTGGATCATGAGGTCAGGAGTTTGAGACCAGCCTGGCCAACATAGTTAAACCCTGTCTCTACTAAAAATACAAAAATTAGCCAGGCATGGTGGCGTGAGCCTTTAGTTCCAGCTACTCGGGAGGCTGAGGCAGGAGAATAGCTTGAACATGGGAGGCAGAGGTTGTGTTGAGCCGAGATCATACCACTGCACTCCAGCCTGGGCAACAGAGTGAGACTCCATCTCAAAAACAAAAAAACTTGATGGGATTAATGGAAGATTAGGTATTGCAGTAGAAAAGTTAATGAACTTGAATGCACAGCCACAGAAATGAACCAAAATGAGAGACACAAACTTTTTTTTTTTTTTTAATAAAAAAAGAATCTGTCATCAGGGAGCAGAAGACAATTTCAAGTAGCTACATATTCATGGAACAGAAGCAGCATTCATGTGATTCCATACAGAAAAGTTATATAGAGGTGAGAATAGTTAAAACATTAAAACTGGAGCAGCCTAACGAGGATGTATTTGGAGGCCCCATAGGAGAGGAGAGGATGAGTCAGAGACATAAAAATATTTTTAATATTAAATATTAATACTTCATATCTAATGAGGCAGACAGAAAAATATCTCAGAACTTAAAAAATATAATGAAATCCCAAACCAAAGATATAAGAAGCTCAGTCCAAGAAATACGAAGAAAACTACACCAAGGAATATGACAATCAAATTGCCTAAAATCAATGGTAAAGGGAAAAATTTAACATCAAGAGGTGCACAAGGGTACGTGTATGGTGTACACTGGATCAAAAGTAAGGATGACAGCAGATTTCTTATCGGAAACAATGCAAGAGATAAAACAGCAGTATCATTAAAGTGCTGACATGAATGTAAAAAAAAACCCTGTCCGCCTGGAATTCTATAACCAGCAAAAATATCTTCCAAAAATTAACATGAGGTAGGGGTATTTTAAGACATACAAATATTTCCTGTAATTCTGTATGTTGTCTCTTCACTTTGTTAATTGTTTCAATTGCTGTGCAAAAGCTTTTTAGCTTGATGTAATCCCATTTGCCTATTTTATTTTTGGTTTTGTTGTCTGTGCTTTTGTGGTCTTGCCTAAAAACTCTTGGCCCAGATCAACGTCCTGTAGCAATTCCACAATATTTTCTTCTAGAAGTTTCACAGTTTTATGTCTTATGTGTAAGTCTTTAATCCATTTTGAGTTGATTTTTGTATGTGGTAAAAGATGGGGCCTAGCTTCATTCTTCTGCATGGATATACAGTTTTCCTAGTACCATTGATTTAAGACTGTTCTTTCCCCAATGTATATTTTTGATGACTTTGTCAAAAATGAGTTGGCTGTAAGTGCATGAATTTATATCTTGTTTCTCTATTCTTTTCCACTGTTCTGTGTATTTGCTTGTTGCCAGTACCATATTGTTCTGGTTACTATAACTTTGTAATAAAATCGGAAATCTGTTAGTGTGATGCCTCCAGCTTTTTTCTTTTTCCTCAAGATTGCTTTAGCTATTTAGGGTCTTTTGTGGTGCCATACTAATTTTAGGATCATTTTTCTTATTTCTCTGAAGAATGTCGTTGGTATTTTGATAGGGAACCTGTAGATTGCTTTAAGTGGCATAGACATTTAAAAAATATTAAATCTATCAATGAGAATGAAATATTTTTCCATTTTTTGGTGTCCTCTTCAATTTATTTCATCAATGTTTTATAGTTTTCCTTGTAGAGATATTTCACTTCTTTGATTAAATTTGTTCCTTTGTATAGACTGTTTTGTAGCTATTTTAAATGGGATTCCTTTCCTGATTTATTTTTCAGATTGATTGCTGTTAGTGTATAGAAACACACTAATTTTATATGCTGACAATGTATCCTGCAAATTTATGACATTCTTTTATCAACTGTAAAAATTTTTTGGTGGAATCTTTAGGGATTTTTAAATATAAAATCATGTCTTCTGCATAGAAAGCTCATTTGAATACTTCTTTTCCAATCTGGATGCCCTTTATATTTTTCTCTTGCCTAGTTGCTCTGGCTAGACATTCCTATACCATATTGAATAAAAGCAGTGAAAGTGACCATACTTGTTTTCTTCTACATCTTAGTGGAAAGGCTTTCAATTTTTCCCATTTATTATATTATCTATTTGCTGTCATCTTATCATACTATATATGGCCTTTATTGTGTTGAGGTATGTTTCTTCTATTCACAATTTGTTGAGACTTTTCATAATGAAGGGATGTTGAATTTTATTGAATGCTTTTTCACCATCCATTGAAATAATCATGTAATTTTTGTCCTTGATTCTGCTGATATGATAAATCACATTTATTGATTTGTATATGTTAAACTGTTTTTGCATCCTTAGGATGACTCCCACTTGATCATGGTGGATAATCTTTTTAATGTGTTTTTGAATTCTGTTTGCTAATATTCTGTTGAAAATTGTTTTAATTTATTTTCACCTGGAATATAGGCCTGTAGTTGTTATTTTGTTGAGTCCTTGCTAGTTTTGTAACAAAAGTAATGCCAGTCTCATAGAATTATTTCATAAGTATTCCCTCCTCTTCAATTTTTTGAAATAGTTTGAGTAGATTTCATATTAGTTCTTCTTTATATGTTTGGTAGAATTCAGCAGTGAATTAATCAGGTCCTGAGCCTTCTATTATGACTTCAATCTAATTACTCATTATTTGTCTATTCACGTATTCTATTTCTTCATGGTTCAACCTTGGTATGTTGTATGTGTTCAGGAATTCATCCATTTCTTCTAGGTTTCCATTTTGCTGGCATATAGTTGTTCAGAATAGTCTCTAATGATCCTTTGTATTTCTATGCTATGAGTTGTAATACTTCCTTTTTCATCTCTTTTTTATTTATTTGTTTTTGTTAGATAGTCTAGTCAAAGATTTGTCAATTTTGTTAATGTTTTATTTTTCTAGTATTAATTTCATATATTTCTGCTCTGACCTTTATTATGTCTGTCTTTCTACCAATTTGGGGCTTGGTTTGTTCTTGCTTTTTTAGTTCCTTGAGGTGCCTCATTTAGTTGGTTATTTGGAATCTATTTTTTAATATAGATATTTATTGCTTTAAACCTCCCTCTTAGTACTACTTTTGCTGTATCTTATAGGTTCCGGTATGTTTTGTTTCCATTTTTATTTGTTTCAGGAAATATTTCAATTTTCTTCTTAATTTCTTTTTTGACCCATTTGTCATTGAGGAGCATGTTATTGAATTTCCAGGTAGTTGTACAGTATCCAAAGTTCCTCTTTTGATTTATTTCTAGTTTTATTTTATTGTCATCAGAAAAAATACTTTATGTAATTTCAACGTTCCTTGAATTTGTGTGAGGATTGTTTTGTGGCCCCACATATAGATTAATCACCAGAATATATACAAACTCAATCAATTGAATAGCTTAAAAAGAATAATCCAATTTAATAATTGGCAAAATAACTGAACAGATATTTTTCAAAAGAAGACATACTAATGGCAAACAGGTATAAGAAAAAAATGTTCAGCATCACTAATCACCAAGAAATACAAATCAAAACCACAGTGAGATAGCATCTCAACCCAGCTAGAACTGCTGTTATTTAAAAGACCACAAAAATGGATGCATAGAAAAGGGAACACTTGTACACTGTTGATGAGAATATAAAGTAATACAGCCATATGGAAATCAGCACAGAGGTTCCTAAAAAAACTAAAAATAGAAACACCATATGATTCAGCTATACCACTGCTCGCTATATATCCAGAAAGAGGAAATCAGTACATAGAAGCAGTGTCTGCACTCCCATGATTATCACAGCACTATTCATAATAGCCAAGATTTAGAATCAACCTAGGTGTCCATCAATGGATGAATGAATAAAAAAACATGGAATATATACAGAATAAAATATTCAATCATAAAAATGAAATCCTGTCATTTGCAGCAACATGAATGAAACTGAAAGTCATCATGTTAAGTAAATTAACCCAGGCACAGTAAAATAAACATTAAATGTTCTCACTTGTATGTGGAAATTACAAAGTGAACCTCATGGATGTAGAGAGTAGAATGATGGCAAGGGAAGGGGTCGGTGGGGAATAAACAGAGTTGGTTGGGGGGGTATACAAATACAGTTAAATAGAAGGAATATGTTCTAGTATTTGATACTACAGTAGGGAAATTATAGTTAACAATAAATTAGTGTGCATTCCAAAATAGCTAGGAGAGAAGAATTGTAGTATTTCCACCACAAAGAAAAAAAATCAATGTTCAATATGATAGAAATCTCAATTACCCTGACTTGATCATTAAATATGATATATATGTATCGAAATATCACATGTACCGCTAAAATATGTGCAGCTATGATATATTAATTACAAAACTATAAAATAATAAAAATTAAAAAAAAAACATGCAAAAGCTGAAAACAGTTGTCATAACCAGATACACATTAAACAAGTGTTAAAGGAAGTCTTTCAAGAAAAAGGAAACAGATGGAAAGATGGATTTATACGAGGTTATAAAGAACTGCTCAGCAAAAGAAAATATCATCAGAGTTAACAGGCAACCTACAAAATGAGAGAAAATGTTTGCAATCTATCCATCTGACAAAGGTGTAATATCCAAAATCTACAAGGAACTTAAACAAATTTACAAGAAAAACAAACAACACCATCAAAAAGTGGGCAAGGGATATGGACAGACACTTTTCAAAAGAAGACATTTATGTGGCCAACAAACATATTGAAAAAAGCTCATCATCGCTGGTCATTAGAGAAATGCAAATCAAAACCATAATGAGATACCATCTTACACCAGTTAGGCAATCATTAAAAAGTCTGGAAACAACAGATGCTGTCGAGAATGAGGAGAAATAGGAAGGCTTTTACACTGTTGGTGGAAGTGTCAATTTGTTCAACCACTGTGGAAGACAGAGTGGTGGTTCCTCAAGGATTTAGAGCCAGAAATACCATTTGACCCAGCAATCCCACTACTGTGTATATACCCAAAGAATTATAAATCATTCTACTATAAAGATGCATGCACCCATATGTTTATTGCAGCACTATTTACAATAGCAAAGACTTGGAACCAACCCAAATGCCCATCAATTATAGACTGGATAAAGAAAATGTGGCACATATACACCATAGACTACTATACAGCCATAAAAAAGAATGAGTTCATGTCCTTTGCAGGGACATGGATGAAGCTTGAAATCATCATCCTCAGCAAAGTAACACAGAAACAAAACACCACATGTTCTCATTCATAAGGGGGAGCCGAACAGGAAGAACACATGGATATAGGGACGGTAACATCACACACGGGCCTGCGAGGGGGTTGGGGGAAAGGGGAGAGAGAGCATTAGGACAAATACCTAATGCATGCAGAACTTAAAACCTAGATGACAGGTTGATAGATGCAGCAAACCACCATGGCACATGTACGGCCTATGTAACAAACCTGCACATTCAGCACATGTAATCCCAGAACTTAAAGTAAAATAAAAAAAAAAAGTTACAAAAAAATGCTTTGAAAATGAAAAAAAGAACAGTAAAACAGATTAATATGTGAGTAAATATAATAGATATTTCCAAATTATTTAAATATTGTTAAAATATTTAAATATTTGCTAAAAGATAAATTGGCAATTTAGACAAAAATAATAACAATGTGTTTATTATTAAAGGTTTATAACATAAACAAAAGTAAAATCTGTAACAACAGCCCAAAGGATAGAAGAAAAGATATGGAAGTATAGTTTTTGAAGATTCTTAAAATATACTAAGTGATGTAACATGACTTGAAGGTTGATTATAATAAGTTAAATAGGTATACTACGAACACTCCAACACAAACAACAGAAAAGACATATTTTTCAGATGTACACACAAGATTTATCAAGATAGACTATATTTGGGACCACTACACAAATCTCAATAAATTTAAAAGGAATCAAGTCATATAAAGTACACTCTGACCATAATGGAATACATTTAGACATAAATAACAGGAAGATCTCTGAAAATTTCAAAAGTATTTGCAAACCAAATAAAACATTTTATATAGATAAAATAATAAATGAAAGAGAAATTGGAGTATGTTTTCAACTGAATTAAAATTACAGGAGACATCATATTTATGAAATTCTGCTAAAGCAGTACTAAAGGAGAAATTATATCAAAGTATTTCTGTATTAGAAAAGAAAGATTCATTGAAAACAATGAACTCAGCTTCAGCTGAGTTCTATTTAAAAACCCAAAACAGAAGAACAAATTAGAATCAACATAAGTAGAAGAAAGGAAAAATTAAATATCAGTGCAGAAATCAATGAAATAAAATATTGAGAAAATTGGTGAAAACAAATCTGAATGTTTGAGAAGAAAATCGGTGAAACCAAAAGCTGAGTCTTTGAGAAGATCAATAATATCAATAAATCTCTAGTTAGACTGATCAATGACAGAGACAGAGAATTAATAATGTCAAAAATAAAAGAGGTGACATTTCAGAGTCTCCATGTATTAAATGGCCATTAATGGAGGAGTAACATCAGCAAAATGAAAAAGTTGGTAGTTCTAAGCTTCTGTTCCTCCACGGAAACATTTTTTTAAAATAGCAAAAACAAACAGAAACAACGTTGTCAGACCTTGCAAAAACAGTCAAAAGTTTACAGCGACCAAGTAAACACAAAAGCAAGAAAAAGGAAATTTAAAAAATGATAGGAAAGTTTTGTGGCATTTTCAATATCCAACTATTCTACACCCTTCCCAGCACAGTGCCCACTTTGCAGTCAACAGTCAATGTCCCCAGTGTGGGACTTTGGCTCCTGCTGAGCCAATTTTATTCACAAATGTTTGTCTGTTTTAACCATCTGAAGACTATCTGAAGAACTGATCCCAAGTGTTCTATTTCACTGAACACAGACTGCACTCAGGTTGGAATAGCAGCAGCAGGCATTGTCCTAAAATACTATAAGGATAGCAACAACCTACATTCACCTAGAGGAAAATAATATTACAGTTGAGACACGCAATTGACTACCTAAATCCTGGAACGAAAAGCTGTAGAGAATTTCTCTGGAAAACTAGGACAGACAAAAGCACCTACCTACACTGGAGTATTTAGACAGATATTTGCACGCCTAAAACAAGATGCGCACTTAGCGAAGAACTGAGAAGATTGTAAACTTTCACTTCTGGCTAACATAAAGGCCCAGTACAAGCTCGGATAACTGTGGAAGAAGTGCCCCTGCAGAGAGCTAATCTACATAGACTGGAAAAGGTTTGGTTTTTTGTTTTTGTTTTGTAAGTATTGGCACTCAAGGAGATCTCTGTCAAAACACTGGCTAAACACAAGATAAATAATCAGAAACTTCAGTGATCACACTCAATGAGGAACACAGGCTTTGCAAAAATTGTTTTCAAAGGTCACTAAACAAATGGACAGATACAGATTTTACCAATCAAAACCCAGCAAACTTCAGGGAAGGATGAGAATCTAATTTCTAGCGTTACACCATTATATTATTCAAATGTCCAGTTCTGTTTTGTTTTTTTAAACAAATAATCACGAGGCATACAAAAAAAAGAACAGCAACAACAAAAACACCACACACAGGAAAGTACGCCCACCCAAAACAACTAAATTAATTGATAGAAAACATCCTTGAGGAATTCTAGATAGTGTACATAGCAAAGACTCTAAAACAACTGTCTTAAATGTGTTTTAAAAGGTAAAGAAGAACTGGGCATGGTGGCTCACACCTTTAATATCAGCACTTTGGGAGGCTGAGGTGGTTGGATCAGCTCAGGAGTTCAAGACCCGCCTGGGCAATATGGCAAAACCCCGTCTCTACAAAAGATACAAAAATTACCTGAGTGTGGTGGCATGTGCCTGTAGTCCCAGCTACTTGGGAGGCTGAGGTGGGTGGATGGCTTGAGCCCAAAACATGGAGGTTGCAGTGAGCTGAGTTTGTGTCACTGCACTCCAGCCTGAGTGACAGAGCCAGACCCTATCTCAAATAGAAATAAAAATAAACTAAAGGAAATCATGAACAAAGAATCTAAGAAATCAGGAAAGAATATATGAACAAAATTAGAATCTCAAGAAAAGATGGAAATTATAAAATGAACCAAACAAAAGTTCTGGAGCTAACAAACACAAAAACTAAATTTATTACTGAGAATCAACAGCAAATTTCAACAGGGAGAAGACAGAATTCATGAACTTTAAATGAGACGACTGAAATTATCTAATATGAGAAACAGAAAGAAAAAGTAATTAAAGTAGAGAGAGCAAAATTTCTTGTGGGTACCATCAAATGGATTGACAGTTACATTATGGAACTTCCAAAGGAAGAGAGGGAGAACGAGATGAAAAGAATAGTTGAAGGAAAAATGAGACAAACTTCCAAAATTTGACTACATCTTCATATCCAAAAAGTTCAACAAACTCTAGGTAGGAAACACTCAAAGAGATCCACACCAAGACATGTTATAATTACACTGTCAAAAGACAAAGAGAATGTTAAAAGCAGCAAGGGAAAACTACCCATCATGGGAAAGCAGCAAGGGAAGAACTACTCATCATTAGGATCCTCACTACGATTAACTGCCAATTACTCAACGGAAATCGTTGAGCCAGAAACAGTGGGATGATATACTTAAAATACTGAAAGAAAAATAACTCTAAGCCAAGAATACTTTATTCAGTAAAATCCAGTAAAAATTATACTTTAAAAATAAAAAATTAATAAATTTCCAAATAAACAAAAGCTAAGAGAATTTGTTATAAATAGACGGATCCTTACAAGCATCCTAGAGTCCTTCAGTTTGAAATGAAAGCTATTAGACAGTAACTGACAGTCTTTTGTAAAAGTAACTAGGGTAAGTACAAAAGCCAATATTACTGAATTTTTGGTTTGAAACTCTACTTTTATTTCCACATGATTTAATAGACAAATGCATAAAAGTAATTATATATTTATGTTATTAAGTACAGTATACAAAAATGTATTCTGCACAGCAACATAAAATGAAGGGAAATAACTGTGTAGAACCAGAGTTTTATATGTTATTCTAATTAAATTTTTAAAATTTTAGAATATTAATCATAATCCCAATGGAAACTACAAAGAAAATAACTCAAAACCATACACAAGAAAATAAGAAAATGCATTTTGGGAGGCCAAGGCAGGAGCATCACTTGAGGTCAGGAGTACAAGATCAGCCTAGCCAACATGGCAAAACCTCATCTCTACTAAAAACACAAAAATTAGCCAGACATGGTTGCCCACTCCTGTAACCCTAGCTACTCAGGAGGCTGAGGCAGGAGAATTGCTTGAACCTGGGGGGCGGAGGTTGCAGTGAGCCGAGATCGCATACCTGCACTCCAGCCTGGGCGACATAGTGAGACTCCATCTCAAAAAAAAAGAAAGAAAAGAGAAGAAAAGAAAAGAAAAGAAAAGAAAATGGACAACCTGACTAAAAAATAGGCCAAAGGACTTAACAGACACCTCATTAAAGGAGATATATAGATGGCAAATATATGAAAAGATGAGAAGAGGCACTACTTTCACACCTATTAAGATGGCGTATTAGTCCATTTTCATACTGCTATGAAGAAATACCTGAGACTAGAGATTTTATAAAGAAAAAGAGGTTTCATGGACTCATATTTCCACACGGCTAGGGAGACCTCACAGTCATGGCAATAGCCGAAGGAGGAGCAAAGGCCTGTCTTACATGGTGGCAGGCAACAGAGCATGTGCCGGGGAACTGCCCTTTATAAAACCATCAGATCTCAGTAAGACTTATTCACTATCACAAGAACAGAATGAGTGGGAAAAAATTCGCCCCCATGATTCAACTACCTCCCACCAGGTCCCTCCCATGACACGTCAGGATTATGGGAGCTACAATTCAAGATGAGATTTGGGTGAGGACACAGCCAAACCATATCAGATGGCTATAATTTTTAAAATGGAATACAAGTGTTGGTGAAGGTGTGGAGAAATTGAAATCCTCATACATGTAAAATGGCGTACCTGCTATGCAAAACAGTTTGGCAGTTCCTCAAAAAGTTAAACACAGAATTTCCATATGACTCATAAATTCTACTTTTAGATATACTATAACCCAAAGAATTTAAGACAGGTACTCAAACAGGTACCTGTTTGTGAATGCTCATTGCAGCATTACTTATAATAACTGGAAGGTGGAAACAACCCAAATGTTCGTCGACAGATAAATGGTTAAACACCATGTCAAATGCTTTTCTGCATCTACTGAAATAATCATATGATTTTTATTCTTCATTCTGTTGATGCAAATCATTACATTGATTAATTTATGTATGCTGAATCAACCTTGTATTTCAGGGATAAATCCTACTTGATCATGGTGTATGATTCTTTTAATGCAATTTGCTAGCATTTTGTTGAGAAATTTTGCATCTATGCTCATCGGGGAAATTGGCCTGTATTTTTCTTTTCTTCTGGTGTCCTTATCTGGCTTTGCTGTGAGGGTAATGCGAGCTTCATAAAACAAGTTCTCTCTTATTTAATCTCTTGGAAGTTTGAGAGGTATTGGTGTTAGTTCTTTAAATGCTTGGTATAATTCATCTATAAAGCCATCTGGTCTTGAGCTTTTCTTAGGATTTTTGTTTTAAGTTTAGTTTCCTTATTCATTATCGGTCTGCTTAGGTTTTCTATTTCTTCATGATTTAGTCTTGGTAGGTTTTATGTTTCTGGGAATTTATTCATTTCTTCTAGGTTGGCCAATTTGTTGGTGTATGATTGTTCATAGTGGTCTTTTATAATCCTTTGCATTTCTATGTTATGAGCTATAATGTATCCTCTTTCATTTATTTGAGTCCTTTCCCTTATTTTCTTGGTGAATTTTTCTAAAAGTGTGTTGATTTCATTTGTCTTTTTAAAAACCAACTCAGTTTCATTGATCATTTCGACTGCCTTTCTAGTCTCTAGTTTATTCATTTCTGCTCAAAGTCTTTATTATTTCCTTTGTTCTGCTAACTTTGGGTTTAGTTTGTTCTTCTTTTTCTAGTTCCTTGAGGTATAAAGTTATGTATTTGTGTTTTTGAATTTTTTTCTTAAGTAGGAATTTATTGCTATAAATTTTCCTTTTAGAACTGCTTTTACAGCATCTCATAAGTTTTGGTGTGTTGTGTTTCCATTTCCACTTGTGTAAAAATATATTTTTAGGCCAGGCACAGTAGCTCATACCTGTAATCCCAGCACTTTGGGAGGCCGAGGTGAGCAGATCACTTGAGGTCAGGAGTTCAAAACCAGCCTGGCAAACATGGCGAAATCCCGTCTCTACTAAAAATACAAAAATCAGCTGAGCATGGTGGCACACGCCAGTAATCCCAGCTACTCAGGAGGCTGAGGCAGGAGAATTGCTTGAACCTAGGAGGCGGAGGTTGTAATGAGCCAAGATTGTGCCACTGCATTCAGACTCTGTCACAAAAATATATATATATATTTCTAACACATATATCTCACTTTTGAATTCTCTTTTGACTTGCTTGTTTAGGACTGCGTTGTTTAATTTCCACATGTGTGTGAATTTTCCAAAATTCCTTCTGTTATTGATTTCCAGTTTCATACTATTGTAGTGATAAAAGATAATTAATATTATTTCAATCTTCTGTAATTGGTTAAGATTTATTCTGTGGTCCAAAATATAGTATATCTTGTAGAATTTTCTATGTGCATTTGAGTAGAAGGTGTAATCTGTTGCTGGTTGGTGGAAAGTTCTGTATATGTCTGTTAGACACATTGGTCTCTAGTGGTATTCAGGTCCACTGTTTCCTCATTGATTCTGTCTGGATGATCTGTTCATTGCTGAAAGTGGAGTACTGAAGTCCCACACTATTGTTGTATTGCTATCTATTTCTCCTTTTAGTTGTCAATATTTCTTTATATATTTAGGTACTTCAATGTTGAGTGGATATATGTTTACCATTGTTATATTCTTTTGATGAATTGACCCTGTTATCATTATATAATGACTTTATCTCTTGTGACAGATTTGATTCAAAGTCTATTTTTTCTGATATAAGTATTGCTACACCCATTCTCTCTTTGTTTACATTTGCGTGGAATATTTTTTCTTTCTCTTCACTTGCAGTCAGTATGTCTTCTTAACGCTAAAGTGAGTCCCCAGCAGGAATCATATTGTTTGATCTTATTTTTTATTATCCATTCAGCCACTCTGTGTCTTTTGACTAGAGCAGTTAATCCATTTACATTTAAAGAAATTATTGATAGGTAAGAATTTACTATTGATATTATTTTCAATTGTTTTCTAACTGTTTTGTAGTTCCTTAATTCCTTTTTTCCTCTCTTTCTGATTTACTTTGTGATTGGTTGATTTTCTCTAGTGGTATGCTTTTTTTTTTTTTTTCTTCTTTAAGTTCTGGGATACATGTGCAGAACATGCAGGTTTGTTACATAGGTATACATGTGCCATGATGGTTTGCTCCACCTATCAAACCGTCATCTAGGTTTTAAGCCCCGCATGCATTAGGTATTTGATTTCTTTTTCGTCATGTTTTGTGCACTGACTAGAGGTTTGTTTTTTGTGGTTACCATGAACCTTATATAAAAATCTTATCATTATAACATTCTATTTTAAAGTGATAACTTCAATCACATACAAAAATTATACTTTACTTTTCTCAAACAATAATTTTATGTGATTGACACCACACTTTATATCCTTTTATATTGTGTCTACATTAATAAATTATTGTAGCTATAGTTATTTCTATTATGTTTGTCTTTTAAATTTAATAGTAGAGTTAAAAGAGATTAAATACAACCACTACTATATTAGAGCATTCTGAATTTGACTATATATCTATCTTTACGTGTGTATACCTGTGTATATATACTTTCATACATTTTCATGTTGCTGGTTTTTATCTTTTTGTTTCAACTTGAAGAACCTCCTTTAGCATTTATTCTAGTAAGGTAGGTCTTATGGTGATGAATTCTCACATTTTAAGTTTTAGGGTACATGTGCACAATGTGCAGGTTTGTTACATATGTATCCATGTGCCATGTAGGTGTGCTGCACCCATTAAACTTCTCATTTTGTTCATGCATTGCTTTCTTAATTTTGTTTAGTTTTCAGTATGTGTTCTCTTGAATCTCATTGAGCTTCCAGATGACTTTTTTGTCAGGCAATTTGTAGATCTCTATTTCTTTAGGATTGATTACTGGAGTCTTTCTAGTTTCATTTGGTTGTTTTATTGTCTATAAAGCCTCACATTATTGCCTGTGCAATTGAAGGAGCAAACACCTCTTTCAGTTTTTATAAGCTGGTTTTAGCAGATAAAGACTTTCTCTTTTGGAGTCCTTGCAAAGACATGATTACCTTCAGGATCACAGATGAATGGGGTTGAAGCCAGGTCACCTGACTGCTGCTGGGTTTGCAGTGGAGCCTGTAGTTGGCAGATCTACTACCAAGTGCTTGAATGGGTGTGGATTCTATCTAATCTCTTGGTACACTTAACTGCCTCCACAGCCTTGGTCAGTAGGGGTTGCACCTGGATCAGTGTCTGATTCAGTGTCTGCCGACAGAAAGACTATTACCAAATATACAGACGCACAGATGGGTGTCACTCCCTCTGGGTTTCTGGACGGCTTCCTGCTGTGTCACTAGTTAAATACCTGGGCAGGCAATACTGGCCCATGACTGCAACTGAGCTAGAACAGAGTTCTAGCTGGGAAAAAACTGAGTTACAGGGTTCTGTCAATTTCCACAGCTGAGACTTACGTCTGTAGGGTTGCCCCTAGGGGCACAGATGTATGTCTCTATTTTCAGGCTCAACTCTTAATTAAAAGTTACTTTCAAAATTCAAAAAATCCATTAAAAACTAGGCTTTCTGGGCTGCTTTCAGACTGCAGCTGACAAGGACTGGAGCCAGGTTCCATTTGAGGAGCTGTTGTGAGACTGAGTTCAGCTGTCCTACCTGCTGGGGGACAGATGTGTGTTTCTCTCCCTCAGTCCCTGGGCAGGCACAACTGCTCTCAGAACAGAACTGAGTGAGGTTAGAACTGAGTTACAAGGCTGTTTCAGGGTGCATAGCAGGTACCGAAGCCAGCAGGCCTGCTATCCAAGTCATGAGCAGGCATGAATGCTCCTGGGTTCATTGTCAGATGGTTCTGGCAATAGGACCTATGCCAAATGGAACTGAACTGAATCCACAAGGCAATGGAGCTCTTTCGGGGTTTAGAGGTGGGACCACAGTTGGCGAGTCTGCAAGCTGGGCATACTTCTGCCCTCTCAAATCAACCCTCCTAGGTCTTGGGTAGCAACAAGTTTTAGTAACTTCCTGCCTGAATCCCAAAGCTCCCACAAAGGCACTTTTGTTTGTGAATGGCTGCAAAATCAGTGTTTCTGTCGAAAGAATATGAGCCAGAAGAACTCCTATTCTACCATCTTGGTGATGTCACTCTAGAAATAATCATTATTGTGCTAACACTGTTCCCTTTTCAGTTTATTGACCTCCATAAATTTTCTGTCTCTTTTGAACTCTGTAAATAAAATTAAATTATTAATTCATTAAATATATATCACTATTCTGTATTTAATAGCCTCCCATTTTCTGAGATTAATTTTTCACATTATTTTTATTGACCTGGAGACTATGAATTAACAAAATGTTCAAAATAAAAGTTTAAAGAAAATTAGCATGCATATTTTCTTTTTTTTTCTTTGTCTTTCTAGAGATGTGTAATTCCTACATTACACAAAGAGAATTTGTAGAAGAAACCAGGAAAGGAAAACAGGAAGGAAAAGACTTTTCTGATAAATACATGGTTTCATTTTCCTCTCCTTTCTTTGACGCACAAGAGACCTTGATGTGTCCGAGAGTGTATGAGGAGGTTAAATGTGCAGTCTCATTGATTGGAGAAGTGTCAGGAAGGAGGGGTTTATTTTTGCTTAGCTTTGCCCTGTATTCATTTTTCTTGTTGCATAAGCTTCTTATCGACATTAATTTTAGACTCCCAAGATGTTTTGCATAACACGGAATTATAATCTAGTGTCTAAAATAGTTGCAAACCATAGTTTCAAATACATTAGGAAGATGAATCATTTCCTTAACATGAACCACTGTGTTATTTGAAATGATTACTTACAAGGGAGAAGTGATACATAATTAAAGTATCATGTGACGTACAAAAAAGAAATCAATGAAATTCAAACAATAAATGCTTCTTCTGTTTCTCGTGAAAGATAGATGAAATACGCAGCTCCTTCTCATATCCATTTTGAAATGAATGGGTCTTGTATACCATAACTATGTTATTTCAGTAGTAAGTAGAAATATTTCAGTATCAGAAGGGAAGAAATGAAATGAAATCCATCCACATCACTTTGGATTTTTAACTCCTCTAAAAACATCTTACTGGGTATACATTATTGTTATCAAATCCATTTTAATTTGAATTTTACTGTGTTTGTGCATGTGTATGCATGCACTTACTTTTGTTTTTAACTCTCTTAAATAGCTTCAAAATGAAAGTTTTGTACCAACTTCGAGCAGCAAACAAAAAGGAGAAAGGGATCAACTATCGCTAACATATTCTACTTTATACAATTCTTGGATTTCTTTTTGCCAAGCTTTCACTCATAGCAGCTACACCAGTACCATCATGAACACTAATGGAATGTAATAGAAGGCATCAGTCATGATCCATCCAGGCTAGGGACATAACCATATACAAAGTGATAGTTCTTCCAGCTTAATGAAGCCTTCTTAAAGAAAAATTATTTACATTCAAATTTAGATAAGCTGTGAGATCTTGTAAGCTATGAGAGCTAGATTGTACAGTTTTTAGGGGCAGGCATTGGTACAGGGAAGCTCTATTATCTTCTTTATTTTCCTTCCAAAATTGTGCCTCATCAAAGTCCTGGGCATAAAATGTTTACTGAACAAAGTCTGAAAGAAATGCCATAGGAAATAAAGCTTAAAACTGTAGAAATAGAAAGTAAAAGATTTTAGATAGACAACAGTGTTTAGATATGCAAATACTTTTTCTGCAATCCTTTAGGTTTGCTGCCAACCTATGGAGTTCAAATCAACATTTCTCTCAGAAGTAAGCCTCATCTTTCTACTATCTTTTTAGACTATGTTTCTACATTCTATATATTCCTCCTTTCCAATAACAAGTCTCAGGAGTGGTTTTGGAACTCACTGATTTTTGGATCAAGCTAATATAGGATGGCATTAATGTAAAGTGACGCTATTACTCAAATACCAGGGATACTATCACGACAGCTATATCCCTGTAATCACTGAATAAGCTTACAAAATTTACTCTGCAAGAAGCTCCTGCTCAAACTTGAAAAGCATGTCAACAGAGGCTCCAAATGATAGAAAATTGCAATTTGTTATAACATTAAAAGAGAACTTGTAATTTGTTCTGACATATAATACTTCCCATAACCTGGTCAGGCCTCTTCTATTATTCAAGGTTTTCTGAAACCTCACTCTCATTATGAAGCTTTTCCAGACTCACTGCAAATAAAATTATCAGAGAAGAGACACACTCACATCTTACATGGCAATGTTCTTGGCCATGAGTGCAAAGGTGCTTTGGCCTTGTATAAATTTAGTTACTAAGTTTGTTCCACATGCATGTAAGTTTTTGTCTAATTTTCTTTTGTTTTCCTTACCATATACGATTTAAATTATGAACTTCTACAGTTAAAATAATTTTAACTAAATTTTTATATGTCTTTGGGGAGGGAGTACAAAGAAGTATACTAGTCAAATAATGTTGCAATATTGCTACATGACAAATAGCCAGAAAATCTCAGTGGTACCCAACTATGAGGATCTTATCTCACTCAGCTAGCATCTTATCATGTCAGCTAGCATGGTGCCACCTCAGCATATGCATCTTCAGAGTTGCTGAATTTTGTTTCTCCTGGTTCATGCTGGACCTAAGGCTGAAGAAACAGTAGCTACCCGGGGTACCTTCTTCTTATAGAGGAGATACGAAGGTCCCAGAGAGTGCAAGCCAAACTGTGTGATGTCTCTTAAGACCTATGCTTAATATTTGATCTCTACTGCATACCTACTGCACGTCCTACTGTAAAATCATGTCCCTTGACCTAACATAATTTCTATGGATTAGAGACGTGTACTCTTGACATGGAATGGGAAGATCACACGAGGTGAATATACCCTGATAAATATTCTAAATATGCCATAGTGTACCCTCTTATTTAAAAATGTCCACATCTCTGGTCGGGTGAGGTGGCTCACATCTGTAATCCCAGCACTTTGGGAGGCCAAGGCAGGCAGATCACAAGGTCAAGAGATCGAGACCACCTTGGCCAACATGGTGAAACCCCATCTTTACTAAAATACAAAAAATTAGTCAGGTGTGGTGGTGGGTGCTTGTAATCCCAGCTACTTGGGAGGCTGAGGCAGGGGTATCACTTGAACCCAGGAGGCAGAGGTTGCAGTGAGCTGAGATCACGCCACTGCACTTCAGCCTAGCAACAGAGCAAGACTCCATCACAAAAAAAAAAAAGAAAAAGTTCACATCTCTTTCATTTGCAGAAAGAAAATTCACGATCATTCCAAGAATCCCCAATGTTTCCTCCCCAAAGTCTTACCAAACTAAAAAAAAAAAAAAAAATTGGGGTAGTTTATGTATTTATGAGGCATATGTGATATTTTAATATAAGTATACAATGTGTAATGATCAAATAAGAGTAATTGGGGTATCCATCACATCAACTATTTATCATTTCTTTGTGTTAGGAACATTCCAAATCCATTCTTCTACTTATTTCAAAATATTTGATAAATTATTATTTTCCAAATTTTGCATCTTGCTTAAAGACCAAATGTAGTTCCTAATGATCCAGAGATCTATCAACTAAAAAAGAAAAATTATCTACTCTCCACACAGGCATTATTAAATTGTGGAAAAGGGACAGAATAATTTCAGTAAACATTTCCA
Organism: Hylobates moloch; assembly: GCF_009828535.3. Classification (NCBI taxonomy): domain Eukaryota; kingdom Metazoa; phylum Chordata; class Mammalia; order Primates; family Hylobatidae; genus Hylobates; species Hylobates moloch. The sequence continues at coordinate 83,806,564 of NW_026652290.1, read as the reverse complement.
CATAAAAAGGAAAATCTCATGGGGAAAATGTTTGCCTGTAAATGCAAACTGTTCCTTGAATAAATCCTAATTCTGTTCTCTGAGAACAGTTTCTTAGTACATTGTTCTCTGTGGGCCCTAATTTCACTTTCTGGAAGATTCTTCGTGTTTCAACATTCTCCTTGGCCACTTCAAAAGCGAGCACATACTTTCTGTTTCAGTTATTTATTTCTGTGTAACAAATCACCCGAAAATCCAGTGGCTTAGAAGGACATTGACTTACTATTTCTTACAATTCTGTGGGCTACCTGAGTTTAGCTGAGTGGGTCTTTTACTCCATGTGGTACTATCAAGGGTTATTCATATGGCTGCATTCAGTTGGGAACTTTGCCAGGGCTGGGAAGTCCAAGATGGCCTCACTCTCAAGTCCAGCAGATGGTGCTGGCTATTGGTTAGAGCAACTAAATTCCCCTCCCCATGATCTGTTTATGAGGCCCTCATCATTCAGTAGGACTTTGTTATTAACATGTTGTCTTAGTCCATCTTCTCTTGCTTATAATTGAATATCTAAAAATAAATAATTTATAAAGAAAATGATGTTATTTCTCACAGTTTGAGGCTGAGAAGTCCAAGACTGAGGGCCACATCTGGTGAGACCATTCTTGATTGTGGGAACTCTCCGAAGAGTTCCAAGGTAGCTCAGCATATTACATGATAAGGCAGTTGAGCATGCTAATATGCTCTCTTCATTTTCTTATGAAGCCACTAGTCCCACTCCCATGAAACCCCATTAATCTATTACTCCATTAATTCAAAAAATGATTAATTCATTCATGAGGGCAGGGCCCTCGTAACCCAATCATCTCTTAAAGGCCCTACCTCTTAATACTCTCACATGGGGGATTAAATTTCAACAGGAGTTTTGGAGGGGACAAATATTCAGATCATAGCACGTGGAGTAAAGTTACTTGGAATTAGTTTGATCCTTTTAAGTCTTGCTTTTAAGCCTTGTTAGGTTAGGTTCACAGTAGGCATTGGTATAGTGCTCCTCTACCCCATTAGTCAAACAATATCCTCCTAAAGACTCTACCAGTTGTCTCATATATTTAAACTTTCTCTGCTCTTGTTGGTAGAAATGCAAATATTCCTAGAACAATGTGGGCTCTTGGAATTGTTCAGAGTAGTGGTTTCTTCTTGTGCTTTCCCCAGCTGGATGGCCTTTGTTTATCACGAGGATCAAAACTCAGTCAACATATGAGGGCTCCTCCTTACTCTGCAAAACTTGGAAGCTCTTTCTGTGCAGCTCCTACATCTCCCATTTTTTGCCCTGCAAATACTAGACACCTCAGTCTTCCTGAACTTGCATTTCTATATCCTCAATTCACGATAATTCTGTTGCCCCTCTCTGCACTGCAGCCTAGAAATAGCTCTCCAGGCAAAGAGCTGGGGAAATTGTAGGCTTCCTTCTTTTTATTTTTCTCTCTCGTTGATAACAGTCCTGTCTATTGCCCAATGTGTAAAGGCAGTTGTTGCACCTCTTGTATGTCTTTCTACTTGATTATAGACAGATATTATAGAGACTATAGTTGATTATAAATTAATCCCTTATGGCTAGAGCAGAGCAGCAGTCACTTAATCAAGCAGTATTTAGTATTCCCTTTTACCTACATTCTTGGTCAGTTACCTATACCTCTGTTTTATTTTTTAGTGATCAATTTACAGTTTACCATATGTAATTTTATCTCATAAAAGGCTATCTTCAAATAACATTCTTCCACTTTATAGATAATGTAAAAACTGACAACTTAATTTCCCCTTCGTGTTCTCTGTACATTGTTTTCATTCCTTCATATATTCTTTTTATATATTCCTTCAACATTTGATTGTATCTACCTTTACATTTTAGGCTTAGTTTTTTCATTATATATGTTTTTCCACTTTTTTCAACGGATTATTATATTTGCTTAAAAAGTATATTGTTTTTAAAGAAATTAAAGATATTAATGAATGAGAAAACAAGTATTTTGTATTTATAAATATTTTAACCATTTCTAAGGCTAGTTATTCCCTTGTGTAGATCCCAGTTTCTTCTTCTTATCATTTTTCTTCTCTCTGATGAACTTCTTACATTTCTTATACTGCAGATCTGCTGGTCACACATATTTTCTGCTTTTGTTTATCTAGCAAAGTATCTCACTTTGTTGCTGGACATAGAACTCTAAATTGACTTTTTTTTTTTCCCTTCCTTCAACACTTGAATATAGACACCCCTACAATTTAGGCTTTTTTTTTCCCCATTATATAGCTTTTTTCCATTCTTTTAATTTTGCATGGGTTCTGATGAGAAGATTATAGTCATTCTTAGCTTTGTTATTCTGTACATCATGTGTCATTTTTCTTTGCCCACTTTCTTTATCTTTATATGATATGAAAATATTTATTCCAGGTTTCTTATGCTTATAGTGTGTCTGTTATTTTTCTGTATTTTTCTGTGTTAAAAGTCAGCAGTTTTTGGATGGAATAAAAAAGCAAATTCAACTAATATATCTATATATGATATAGCATATATAGATATTTATAATATATATTATATATAATATATTATATATTATATAATATAAATATCTATATGACTATTATATTTTTCTCATATATAGATATATATCTATATATGATATATATTATAGTCATATATAGATATATCTATATATCTATATATGATATCTATCTGTCTATATATCTATAGATAGATTAT